>NW_013666903.1:260069-270207 GCF_000517525.1 Limulus polyphemus | reverse complement strand
CTATGACCTAACATCAAACCTTTTTTAAAAATTTTGATAACTTTTTAATATTCTGTTGTACAAAATGGTTAGTAAAGTATATTTACATTCCACTTCTGTTGTTACTTCTTGTTTCATACAGCAATTGTAGTGACTTGATCACTGAGCTTTGCACTGTTGAGCGAATAATGCACATGCACGGATTTTCATGGGGAAAAATTCTAACTACGCATGCTTATGCAGCAGGTTCTCAGTAAGAAAGCATAATGGTCATACATACAAACAACTAGAATAATAGTACAGATAATTTAATAAAAAAAATTTCACAAGGCATGTATTTGAGCAGCTCTGAGTAGTTCATGAGTAATGTAATTTGATAGCATAACATGAACCCCCACGTTCTCCAAGTGATTTACAACTTATAATGGCAAGAATAGTAGTTAGACTTGGTTCAAAGGGCAATAAAACAATAAAATTTAAGTACAAACAGTTGTATACTGTTACGAGTTTAAAGCTACTTAGGCTAAACAAATGTGGTTTCATCTTACAATTTGAAATCATTCTAGAAAGAAAGAAAGAAAGAGCAATGTAGATTTATTTCGATTTTTGTTTTGGTTACAAAGTCAGTTAAACTAGCCAACCTTTTATAGAAATAGGGAAGAGAAGATAACATAAAACATAAAGTTTTACTAAAAACAAACGTTTGAAATGTATTTAAGAAGTTTTAGATATTAGCCTAGTGAAATTTGAGATTTTTGGGATGAAGAAAAGTATTTTCAATCTTAACATGAAAATCATTTTGCACTCAGACTAGTAACAAAACGCATTTGATATATTCTCAAACAAATCTTTAGTACAAATACTTCATTAGAAAATCTGATTTTTTGTATATAAAAGACTTGTTATCTTTCCCAAAAATCTACCAAATTTGTGAAGATACACTGTATTGAAAGATACAGTATAATACTTAATGAGTGCAAATGTGTATTTTATATGGATCCTGTTGTGAAAGGATTGATTAAATTTTGATTGTAACTCAGTGAAACATTGTGGCATGTGCAGAAAAGGGTACCCTTAAGCATAGAGTTAAATATGACAATAAATCATCAAGTTCATGACCCGAGAAAACAATGATTGATACCTGATAGATCAGTTGGCCAATGACAGTGATGATAATGGACAAATCCACCCAAGACCACCACTGAATTTGCCAACAAGAATAACACAGCATGCTCACTAAAAAGCATATTGTTATTTCTGTAAAAGAATAGGAGAAGAAGATTGAAATTATATTTCTGTCCCGTTCTCATGAAACAAATGATGCATCAACACTATCAGTTCCTTTAACAGTCTTACATTTCTCAATCAGATTCTCTCTAACTCTTCCTTTTTCAAGAGTAAACAAGTTCAGAGACCTTAACCTATCCTAATATTATAACATTTCCATTCTAGGTATCATACTAGTAGCCCTCCTCTGAACTCTTTCCAGCAATTCATTGTATTCTGTGAGGTAAGGAGCCAAAGACTGAATTCATTACTTCAAAGGTAGCCTAATCAATGATCTATACAATGACATTATAACCTTTTCAGACTTGTATTCGATATTTCTGTAGATACAACCTAAAATCCTGTTTGCTCTGCTACTAGCAACAGCATATTGCTTGGATAACTTAAAAGACTGATCAACCAGAACACCATGATCTTTTTTTTTCAATAACACTGTTAAGGTTATTTCCATCAAAATTATACTCATATTTTAAATTGTGATATCCCACATGCATTACCTTGCATTGTATATATTATAATTAAAAGCCATCTGTAATTTATTTACCTAAATCACCAAATAGTCCAGATCCTTTTGTAAGGCAGTAGCATTTTCCTCACAACCAGCAACACACAAAACTTTAATGCCATCAGTAAATTTACATAATCTATTGACCCATCCTTCATCTATGTCACTGTTGTAACTCAGAAAGAGCAAGGGCCTTAAAACTGAGACACCCTGCTCATTACATTAATCCAATTTGACTGAACTCCATTTATAACAACCAATGAAACAACCTCTTCTCCACACCTACAGATAACTATTTTAACAAGCCTTTTATGTGGCACCTTGTCAAATGTTTTCTGAAAATCTAGATACACCACATTCACTCTTTGCCCTCATCTGCATAAGCAGTAACCTCTTCAGAGAATGTCAAAAGGCTAGTAAGGCAAGACTTTGCCCTAGGGAAACCATGTCGACTATCCTACAAAATTTTTAACTTTGTTAAATGACTTTAGAAAGCATCTTTTATGAGACTTTCAGAAACTATTTTCACCACTGATGTAACACTAATAAGTATATATTACTGGGACATTTTTCAACACCTCCCATGAAAAAAAGTAGTAACATTAGCCAACTTCCAATCTTCTGGTACCTGCCCACAATTCAATGTCTTCAAAAAAATAATAGCAAGTAATTCATATATTTAATCAGTAACCTCTTTCAAAACCTTAATGGAAATATCATCTGACCTAGGTGCTCTATCATTCTCAAAACTCTCTCAACACTGGCTTGGTCAACTTGACCGACCACATGACCTCTTTGTACTCAATTAAAGCCTTTATAGAGTTAATACTTTTAACTTTCAATATAGTATGTATACCTTCACAAAATTTCAGTTCATATTATAAGTCTTTCACATACAAAAAATCATACTTTGTAGTAAAATATTTTCAATAAAATAAAATAAAGATTTGTACATTAATGTACTGAGTATTTGTTTTGAATGGTCTGTGTGCAAAGTCATTTTCTTGTTAAAACTAAAAAATCTCAAATTTCTTTTGTGTAATCTCTAAAACCTCCTAAATGCATTTCAAACGTTTTTTTTTTCACTAAAACTTCATAATTTATCTGTTATTTTCTCTACCCTATCTCAAAACAGGATAAATCAATTCAACCGACCTCGTAACCACCAAAAAAAAAAATCGAAATAAACCTAAATTACCCTTTTTTCTTTCTAGAATGACTTCAAATTGTAACATGAAACTACATTTGTTTATCCCAAAAAGCTCTAAGTTTGTAACAGTATACATCTATTTATAATTAAATTTTTGTTTTATTGCACTTTGAACAGTGTCTAACTAGTATCCATGCCATTATAAGCTGTAAATCACTCAGGAAACATGCAGCCCACATTATGCTCTCAAATTACATTACCCACGAGCTGCTTGCGTGCGTGTGTGCCTCATGAACCATTCTAATTATATTATTAATATTATTATTTAATTTACCTAATCTAGTTTTGAATAACTTAAAAAGATCCATATTTTTAGATCTTAGTTACTTTTATAACAAGAAATAAAATACTTACCCAATCTTCTTTTTCTTGCTGTTGGGTTTCGAAGAGAGTTAACCCTAATTTTTTTATACTATAAATAGTAATGCACTTAATAATTTTTATTTAATTAAATAATGCACCAAAGGATATAGACTAATAACAAGCTAAAAGGAGACAAATTCACTTACCTCACAAAATTTCCTGGCTTTCTAACTATGCGACAAGAGCTATTACAAATACATCCAAGCTAGTTGTTAACTTTCCCACGGGGATGATGTTGGTACTCTGAGTAAAATTGACATCTAACTGTTCAGAACATAACGTTATACAATATGTCATTTGATAGATGAAAACCTCGACTTTCTATTGGTTATCGGTAATATATATAATGAAACATAAGATAGAACTATCAACAAATTGTGAAAGAGAGGATTTGATAGGTGGGTGTGGCAGGAAGGGTCTGATTTTCTATAACCAAACAAAATTGAAGGCTATAAAAATTATGTTTTGTTTGAGCAATAAAGATTTGATAGAGAGTAATTTACGTTTAATTTCATACTTTTTTGACGGGTGGTAGATAAAATAGGGATGATGACATGCTAAGAGAAAATGTGTCACGTGGGTCACACTAGTGGAAATTAAGGATTTTTTTAAATATTGCCTTGTAAAATTAAGAACTTAAAACTTGTATACAATTAAAATATGGATTATTAGTTAAGATTTTATGCTATTGTAATTGGTATAACATAAACATAAAGTAGTTTAATGTAATTTTGAATTTAAGACACTAAACCTTATGTCATGCATAGTAAAAGGTACCCAGGGCGATAGGGTTAAACTTCCCAATTTTTTTCTTAACAAGCTCAGAATGAATGTGATCATCTTGTTTAGTCTTGTTTCCATAGAGCAACTGTTCAGATTGATAAATATTGCTTAAAACTTCATTAGTAAAAACTGATGAAAAAGTAGAATTTATTTACCCAACCATCCCATCATCATCAGATATTAGCCTTTTGGTATCTTCCCTTAAAGTCCTTACTCCCATCATAACATTTAGTTTGCCCTTTATGCATTTGAAGAAATCTTTTGTATATTTTTTTTTACATTTTCAGCCAACCTTTTTCATATGTTTTTTTATATCCTGATTTCCCATATGACCAACCCTTTTGAACTTCTGTAATCCTCAACATTTCCCATCATTGCAGTAAATTTAAGCTTCTTTTATTTATGATGATTTTCTCTTCAATTTTATCCTTTATATCCTTTGCGAGCCAGCTTGTTGTTTTAATTGCAGCCACCCTTTTTGTGTATAAGAAACATGTTTATCTTGAATATTTAAGAATTAATTGAAAACATTTTCCAAATTTGGTCAGTGTCTCCAGCTAATTCACTTGCCCAATTTACAGCACATAATTCTTGTCTCATCTCTTCCAAGTTTGCTTTTTTGAAATTTGAACTAAAATCTTATTATTTCTTAGTTCCATATGCAGCAAAACATCAAATCTAATTGAGCAATGATCACTTGCAACCAGATGTTCCCCAGTCTCTACTCTATCAACCATTTCTTTATTAGAAGTTAACAATAAATCTAAAATAGCATTGTTCCTAATACTTTCCATAACCAGTTATAAAGAAAACCATCCTGAACAGTTTCTAAAAACCTGTCTTCCCTCATGATTTGACTCTAACATTTCCCAATTTATATGCCTGAAATTAAACTCTCTCATAATTATAATTTCATTGACAGTTGAATTCTTATCTCCATGTATAGTTTCTCATTAATTTTGTCAGTTTCATCTTCGTTCTTAACAAATTCCAGTTTAAAGCTTTCTCATCTTATAATCATTAACAGAATTCCAAATAGATTCAACCCCATTGCTATCAGATTTAATATCTTCAACTTGAAGGTTGTACCTCATATTTTACATACAAAACTGCTACTCTCCTCTTTTTACTACTCTATCCCTATTAAACAACCTATAATCCTGTATTTCAAAGAAATTCCTTTCATCATAAATATCTACATTTAGCCAAGTTTTAGTTATTCCTATCGTATCAAAATCTTCTGTTTCAACCAGTGCTCCAAAGTTAACCATTTCATTTCTTTTACTTCCAGCATTACAATATTAACAGTTTAGTCTACCATTAAAACTCCTTTTGTACCTTGTTCCCACAATATACCTCTTTCTTCATCTTTTATTTCTTTCGTTATTCTGGCCCTCAGCTGTCTATCTTAGTTTAAAGTTGTCCTTACAGTTGAGTTAATACCCCTTATAAACAATCCAGCCCATACTCTATTTAACTGTAAACCATCCATTCCAAAAAGCTAACTTGCCATCCCTTAAATATTAACCTAAGCCAAGCATTCAGCCCTAATGGCCTACTTGTCCTCATTTTTGTCATTCCCATACCTATCTGTTATCATTCCCTCTTCAAGTTCATTGTCTTCCTAAGCCCAAGTATGAAATCTGTTCTTTACAAAGACTGCTCTTTATAATTAAATCTATCACCACTAGCCTTATTATCAATGCTTCCAACCTCCTGAAAGTCACCACTGTCCTTGTATTCCTCACATGCAACAGCTCAATTTTCTAATTCGTTTTGCTACCTCTCGCAGTTTTCCTTCTTTTTCATAACCTATATCCTATTTGAAACTGCTCCAATTTCTCCTCCAACCTACAAACTCTACATACAAATTGTACAACTTTACTGCTAAATTCCTTAAATCTACATCTTAGCCCTAACTTCCCAAATAAAACCCACTCCTTCAACCTATCACATCTGACAAACTGTTAGTGCTTAACACTAACACTACTTAACCTATCACACCTAACAAACTGTTAACACTTACAATAATTGTAAGCGTTATAGCCTGAGAATAAATAATCAACACTAAATACAAGTACTGTATTATACATTATATTATACAAATACATAATAATATAAGTATAATACATTGTATTATACAAAATACATTGACAACAATGTTAAGCCAAATGTTAGAGTTAACCCTCTGACTGTGGCTGCTTTAAATGGGCCCAGAATTTTTGCAAGCCATACACTGTATACAGCACACTCGCATTCAACTTCCAGAGGTGAATTGTACTGTACACATTGAATTAGCAGTCAATGGGCTAAGTATATTACAATATTTAATCACTATCTTATCTTCTCACTAAATAAATTAAGTTTGTCTTTAAATGAGGAGTAACTATAATCAGCCTTTAGGTTATTTTTGTAATAATACAATTTATTTATCCTGTTATATGACTTACTAATAATTGTATATAACATAATTGAATAAGCTTAAATTTTAACTAAAGTCATTTTACATTTATTAGCTTAAATTGTATAAAACTGTAGATAAATGTACCATCAAATCCTCTGTTAACCAGTACTTATGCCTTTAATTACCAACTTCACTACCACAGCTGTGACATACAACACGTTTTTATTTACACATACTAAATCATAATTTAAACAATTTACATAGGTAATAAATTGTCAGCAAGTATCAAATAATAGAAACACTAATTTAATCTTTAGCAGCCTTCCTAGAACATCTTAATTCTATAGACAAAAGTATCCACTTCACCATGGAAATATAAGAACAAAACAGCCTACCATTTCTTGACATACTCATCAGCAGACAAGAGAGAAAAATCACCACAACCGTATACAGAAAACCCACCTACACAAACAGATACCTACACTTCTAGATGTATCATCTAACAATGATAAAACATGGTATAATCCAATGCCTAAACAAGAGAGCAGAAAACATTTGTGATAAGACATCCATCAAAACAGAATGCAAAAAGATTGTAGAGTGCTTTAAACAGAATGGTTACACACACCCCTTCATCAAAAACTCCCTGAAGACCAAAACAGAAAAAAAAGATAAGGAAAACACTACCACTACTACCATTTACCTTACCTACTTGCAAAATTCAGCCATTGAAGAACACACCATGTCAACTGGACACAAAATAAACTGGGGAAAAAACTAGAATCATTGACACAGACAAATTTTGGAAGACACGAAAAATTAAAGAATCCTTTTACATTAACACAATAAAACCTCCACTAAACAGAGATTCTGGATTATAGGTGAGTAACCTGTGGCTTCCATTAGTTGAATCTACGGGAAGTCTCTCTACCAGTCAGAAGCAGGAATAAACCAACCAATCATAACATGACCTCCACAATACCAGAATACTATAAAGACCAACAACACCATACACACACACTGACCTGAAGATGAAAGGCAGAAGACTCTTGAAACATTGTTTTTTACACTTGTGTTTCTACAACAGGCAGTTGCCATCCATTCAACTAAACAATCTGTCAAAGAATTCTCTAAAGTCTGTAGACAATGTTATGGTGTCTGGAAAGAACAAAGTCATGAAAACTTATCATGGCAATGTTTATTTGATTTTCATATTGTTATATTAATTTAGAAATAATCAGTTAATGGCTGAGGCTGTAACTGGATTGCTGTAGACTCCAATTGTGATTTCAGAAAACTTGAAAAAATTCTTTTTATGATAATTAATAGACCAATTAAATAAATATACTGTTCTTTAATGTTTCTTTTTTTTTTATACTATACAATAGTGTAAGGACATCCAGCTGGTTTTTATTTCACTATTTCTGAAAAATGGAGTGGGGTTCAGGCCCCCTGTACCCCTTCCTTAGATCCATGTCTGTCTCTATAAAATTAAAGAACAAAATTGTGCAATTATAAATTAGAAACTTGGGTCACCAGGTCATGGTGCCCAAATCTAAACAAGCTTTAACCAAAAGAAAAAAAAATATTATTCTAAAATCAGGTTTAGATAAGCCCAATATATAGCATTATGCTTAACAACAAACAAATTTCTATATGATAAGATTCAGTATGTGTGTGTGTCACATAACTCCTTCTAAACTGTTGGTTGCACCAACTTCTATGTGGTACCAAATGAATAATCTCGGTCCTGAGGTTTGCACAAAGTTAAAGTTTTTCACCAAATTCCTTGGAGAACCTGGCAATTTTCCTGAAACCCCTTCTCCAAAACTGCTGAAGTCACCAACTTAAAAGAATCGACTTGACCCCAAGGTGGGAACAGAAGTAAAACTTTTCACCCAACCCCTTAGAGAACCCAGATATTTCAGAAAAACACTTTTATGGGGATTCTCGAAAGTGTACCCCAAATTTGACATTTACTTACATTAGAACTCATAAATAAGTAGGAATACTAATTATCATTCATAACTTGATTAAAGAAACTAAATTAGCATTATAGCTGTAATGATCATTTAACTGAAAAAGTGGAAAATAGTTGTTCAAGCATTAAACTTGCATTATAGTATTCCTGTAAATGTGGGCCTATAGGCCCACCAGTTCACTAGTAATAACAATATGTTGACCATTTTGACAGTTGGAATAATCTAAAATCATATTAATTGGAAACTTTAATTTCAATTAGTTGATTGTTGGTATTACAGTAGATTTAATCATAATTTTGTTTGATTGTTGGAAAAATAATAATGATTGTAAACTAATTTTGATTAGTTGATTATTTTCTTGACAATTGATTTAATTATAATGTCAATAAATAAATTGTTGGATTAATCAAAAACAGTAATAATCAGAAACACAAATTTAGATTAGTTGATTATTTTCTGGACATTAATTGATTTACTCATAATTTTGATTAATTGATTAGTCTACTTGACATTAATCAATGTAATTGTTGCTCTTAGGTAATTGATTATATCAGTAAAATTGCCCAGCTTTAGTTGTTGCTTGTATTTTGGTTCATATATTCCTGTTCATAATGTTGCTTGATAAGTTCAAGACCAAATAATGATGTACTTCTTAAAGAACAGGAACAATGCTTGAAATATATGTTCTGTACTTATCTAAAGGAGAAGGCTTTATTAAAAATGGGTACTTTCCCTTCACCAAAGTATTCCTCATATACAGAAACATTTTAAATTATTTTATTGGTTGAAGTTTGTTGAAGGTTTAGAAAATATTATGTGGAACTACTGATATCCCTTTTACATGCAAGGGATACATCAGCTAACAATGACTTTAAGGAAGTTAGAAAGAGTACTGTTAGGGCTAAAAGTGGTGAATTTTGCTATAATGAGCCTATTCTGTTGAGCAACAAATTCGAGCCCTTGGCTTCTGCAGATGGGGAACTATTGGAGAGAAGGAAAACATAAGGGTCAGAGAAAGATGTGATGATTAGGTGGTTATAGTTATAGGTGATTCCTTGATAAGGCATGTGGATAGAATAGTCTGTGGGGTAAATAGGGAGAAAAGAATCAGATTATGTTACCCAGGGGCACAGGTGGAGGATATAACTGACAGAGCAAGAGATATAAGAAAAGGTGCTAGCAGAGATGTAGTTTTTGTTGTGCATGTAGGATCTAATCATGTAGGGAAAGATAGGTCAGAGGAGCTAATTAATAAGTATAAGTTTAAGGGTTTGATAAAGGCACTTAAAGAAAATGGACATAACTTACTTTTGTCAGGGATACTGCCCAGAATTAACTGGGGATGAAGTTATAAGTAGGTCATTAGGGCTAAATACTAGGCTTAGGTTAGTATGTAAGGATGAGCAGATTGGCTGGTTGGACTTGTGGGATCAGTTCAGTGGGAGAAGGGAGCTCTTTGCAATGGATGGTTTACATTTAAATAGATTAGGGGCTGGCTTGTTTGCTAAGGCTATGAACTTAGCTGTAAGAGAAGTTTTAAACTAGGATGAGACAGTGGTGAGGGCCGGGAAAAACTGAATGCAAAAATAGTAAGAGGCAGAGAAAAGTTTAGCATAGGAAATGAG
>NW_013666903.1:258815-260059 GCF_000517525.1 Limulus polyphemus | reverse complement strand
GTAATGCTAGAAGTATAAGAAATAAAATAGATGAACTTAGAGCACTGGTAGGAATGGGGGATTTTGATATAATGGGAATAACTGAGACATGGTTAAACATAGATTATTTTGATGACAGAAATTGTTTTGAAATACAGGGTTACAGGCTATTTAATAGAGACAGAGTATTAAAGAGGGGAGGATAAGTGGCTTTATATGTAAAATGTGAGTTACATCATGTTGAAGTTGAGGATATCAAAGATAATAGCAAAGAGATTGAATCCATTTGGGGTTTCTGTTAGTGGATATAAAAGGAAAAGGCTTTTAGTGGGAATTTGTTATAGACCACCAAATGATACTGATGAAATTAGTGAGAAACTTTACAATGAGATTAAGATCTCAGCTGTTAATTAAGTCATAATTATGGGTGATTTTAATTTCAGGCTTATAGATTGGGGAATTCTAGAATCAAACTATGAGGGAGAAAGGTTTTTGGAAACTGTTTAGGATGGCTTTCTTCACCAGTTAGTCAAGGAACCAACTAGAAACAATGCTATATTAGACTTTTTGCTAACTCCAAATATAGAAATGATTAAGAGGGTGGAAATTGGGGAACATCTGGGTGCAAGTGTTATTAGGTTCACTGTTTCGCTGCATATGGAAATAAGGAATAATGATATTTTTGGTTACAAATATAAAAAAAGCAAATTTTGAAGGGATGCGACAAGAGTTGTCTGTTGTGAATTGGGCAGCTGAGTTATTTGGAGACACTGATCAGATGTGGAAAATTTTTAAAGGTATATTTTTGAATATTCAATGTAAACATATTCCTAATAGAAAGAAGAGGGTAACTACAAGTGAAAAACCAGGTTGACTCGCAAAGAGTTTAAGAAATAAAATTAAAGAAAGGCATCATAAATTTAAGAAATTTAAATTGACTGGTATGACAGGAGACTTAGAAGATTATAGAAGATCAAGAAAGTTGGTGAAACAGGAAATTAGGACATCAAAAAGGATGTATGAGAAAAAGTTGGCTGAAAATGTAAAAATTATCAGTAAGGATTTTTTTAAATACATTAAGGGGAAAGAAAATGTTAGAATAGAGATAGGACCCTTTAGGGATGATAAAGGAAGGATAGTATATGATGATTATGAGATGGCTGGGTTATTAAATTTTGCTTTTTCTTCGGTTTTTCTGATGAAGATTTAAGCAGTATTCCATATCTTGATCAGTTGATAAATGAAAATGAGATCAAACAAGATGA
>NW_013666903.1:244771-257836 GCF_000517525.1 Limulus polyphemus | reverse complement strand
CTCTTGAAAAAAGAAGAGTTAGGGGGGAACTGATTGAAGTGTTTAGGATTGTAATTTTTAATTTATTTATTTAATAGTTTTAGCTTAGTTTAAAGGATGGGACAGCTAGGATGGACCAATAGGTCCCTTGTTGTCCCAAAACATTATGTTATATTATAGTTTTATGTATCTTCAAAGTCTTTCCATGACCCTTTCATACATTCTGACAACCCAATTTTAGGTCTCAACCAAAGAATGAAGAAACTCTGCCCAAGAAGGAATGAAACCCTGAAACTAATATAATTTAGAAGTAAATCTACCATTTATTTGTGCCCAATAATATATAATGCTTTTTAATATAATGTTTTATAGCTTGAAAAATTGCTTTCATTTGACCATTTAAAACATGTTTGTTCTAATTTTTACTTGATGTATTTATATCATTTGTTATCCTTTATAAATTTTATATGTAGGCTTTCAACAAATGTTGTGTTTGCAAATTTTAAAATTCAAGAAGTTGTTCAAGAACACAAGGATAGGTTTCATTACCTTTTTATATTATTTTTCTGTCTTTAATTGCAGCTGTGTAGCCAATATGCTTAGACTCGTCCAAAATGAGGGACTTTATTCTCACATCCAGATAAAAAAGTATATTGGTGAAAGGTTCCGAATTAAAGTTGGACTTCCTTCTTGGTATCCAGATGAAAGAGTGACTGACTTCTTACTTAAGTAAGCTTTTTTTGTGTGTGAAGTACTTCACACTTATGTTTTTTGTATTTTTATATTAATCCACATTTATATATATATATATATATATATATATATATACTACAAGATAATTTTACCATTTCCTAATAAGATGTTTATGAAAAATTATAGATAGTTTAGAGACATAACTAGATTTGGTGTATACCACGTATGCATACTGTAGCTGTTTTACACGGTTGATTTTCATGAGGGTAATTTAATACTTCCTTATTCTGTTAGTGAAAGAAGTACATGAACATTTTAAACCTAAATTTATTAATTATTGTATGAACAGTATATTCATATTAAAATAAAGTAGAAATAATGTTCTGTAATATAACCCTTTTTTAATGATCATTCCATTTTATTACTGTTTGGAGACCATATATCAAACTTAGTTTAAGACTGAACTTCAAAGCATTTTGTGCACTTCTTTTAGAACTGATCTATTTGCAATAAGCAAATTGCTTAGTAGCATTTCAGGTTGTAGACCATTTCACATTCTTGGGCTGTTATAGGAAGAGAATGCTGATGTTTGCTAACTCTTTGTTGGATATTGGAACATATCTAAGTATAATTTGTACTTAGAGGTTTAACAGGTTTGTTTTTAAAATCTCTTAAAATTAGAGATTATTCACTTAGGTATGGAAGAACCAAAGTGACTGTGTGTGTGTGTGTGTGTGTTTCAACTGTGGGGACAGTAGTAGGATGTTCCTTTTTTTTTCTCAAAAGGTTATAGAATTTCTTATGAAAGTTAATGTTAATGAAGTCTAGGGGATAATAATTTTTCTGTAACACATGCATAATATTTGTGTAAAAAAAAGGATGACTTTCTGGTGAGGCAAAAGGATGTTAAAATTTAAATCAAGTTATACTTGAATAATTTAGGAATATAACTTAAAAACTCAGCCTACAATCCAGTATAGGCCTTTTGAAAACTAGTCTCATTATGTTGAATGTAAATATACGAAAAATAAAGTTTATGTTTCCGATACAGTTACTTACCTCTTCTCACAGTTCCAGTTATTCTCGATTTGACTGCCGTCTAGTGCAAAAGGGATTGCTCACCACTAGCCTTGAAATTCCCACCTAATTACATGTGTATACCACATAGCTTAGCTGCATTTAAGCATGCAAATTAGCATACGACAGTCCTCCACCAATAGGAGTGCAACAAACTTTCCTATTGCAGTTGACTCCCTCTACACAGTTGAATCCAATCTTCACTTCTTGATTTTGTACGACGGTGTTAAGACCTAGTGCTTAAAAACTTTTTTTTCTTCCTTAGAGCATTTTGAAAATAAAGTTGGATTTCTTTATTTGATCGTGAATTCTCTTTCTCACTTTATTACTGGTAGTCAGTTAATATTTATGAATTCACAGTTTAATAATACGATTACAATGCCTACTGATGGTACCAGCATTCAGCAGCCCATGACATTGGCTGCAGATGTGGCATTATCAGCAGAGGAAGTGTCAGCCATAGTTTGTTGGGAGATGGCTTGTGACATGTGGGCCAAGAGATCTGATCTACAAGCAATTCTGCCATTACCCGAGTCACCATTTTTTGACTTGATATCAAAGATATGTTGTGTTTTTCTTTGTCACCTATGTCATTTGATCACTCCCTTCCTTATTAACTTCAGCACCCAGTTCTGAGTTTTTGATTTTCCCCACTTTGCCTGATATTGGGGTCCATGCCGAATGTTTTGCAGATCAGTTACATGCAGGGGTTAATATGCCATGCCCCAATGTACTGCAGAGGAACATACACTTGCATGTTATTGGTCAGCAAACTCTTAAATCATTTGAGTTTTGTCAGAAAGACTCTCCCTCCTTTTCCTTAAACCTCCTGCCTTATCTCCTGTCCCAGTTCCTTCCCCCTCAAGATCCTTTTTTCTGCCAGCATCTCACAGAAGTGGTTAAAGACATTCTAATCAAGGGCACCATCAAACAGATTTGTTTTGTGCTTTCAGGATTCTATTCCTGACTTTTTGTTGTCCCCAAGAAGATTGGGTATTGGCATCCTGTTTTCAATTTCTCTTACCTGAATTGTTTTATTGACATGCCTTAGTTAACCATGGAATCATACCTGTTTTCAGATGGGCCTTTCCTCGAGAGCTTTTCATGACAAGATTTTATGTGTCTAATGCTTATCTTCAAATCCATATTGTTTAGGCTTCCTGTCATTATCTACGTTTTGATCATGAGGATCATGTTTACCAATTCCAAGCTGTTCTTTTTGGGCTGGCATTGGCACCTTAAAGTTTCTGTTTGGTGGTCCGTTCATTTGCCTGATTCCTACAGTTTTGTGGGCTCAATTTCCATCTTGATGAAGACGACTGGCTTCTTCTGGCTCCATCCTTTGCAGAGTCTTCCACATACACCCAACTTCTCATCAGAGAAGCTGCTCATGTGTGTTGGATTATCAAAGTGGAGAAGTCCATTATCTACCCCACCCAATCTCTTGTTCTTCAGCCCAACTTCCTGTGGTGGTTAGACAGGGACAATATGACATTGGGGATATGTATTCCTCCTCCCCATCTGGATATCGACGACCTTACACATGCCTCGTTCTCAAGGTGGGATTCATGCTGAAGTACACAGGAGATCTTGGGCTGTTAGTCTCACGAGGAGTTGGGTCTTCACATCAACCTTTTTAAACTCCTTGCTGATTGTTTGGTGATGGTTCAATTTCTGTCATCTCTGTGGGGCATAACAGGTATGATTCATTTCGACAACTCGACAGTTGTCTCTCATATCACCTGACAAGGGAGCACATGATCCCAGTCCATATGTTCCTGCACTCTACAGCTCCTCTTCTGGGCTCACAACCAATGAATTTGTTTGCTGGCTTCTCACATACCAGATGCCCTCAGTCTTGTTGCAGTTTGTCTGTTCTGTCCTGACAAGATTCTACCCACAGAGTGGTGTCTTGACCCCAGCTATTACAATGGTCTTAGTTTGAAACTTTCCAGCTGTATGCAGTTGCTACTCATTTGATTGTCAAACTTTCTCTCTTTTGATCCCCAGTTCCACATCCTTTTGTTTTTGCTGTGGATGCCTTCATCCAGGATTGGAAGGTCTCTGATACCTCATCCTCAAGCATTGGCAGTAGATGCATTCTGTCAGGACTGGTCAGGTTAACATCTGTATGGCTTTCCCCCAATTATGCTATTTCCCCAGATTCTGACTATGGTTCATTCCACTCCCTGTCAAGTTCTCTTGGTTGCACCATATTGGCTAGCTCAAACATTATTTCCACTTCTTCAGTATCTGCAGGAATGTCCATGTCTACCTCTTCCACATTGGCAGTCTCTTTTGAGACAACCTCGATCAGACATTCTCCACCCAGATGTTTGGAAAGTCAATCTTCATGCTTGGAAGTTATGCATTCCTTTGCCCAGCAAAAGGGTTGAAATTCTAAGATTTCTTTGTATTTAACTAAATCTCTCCATAGGCCAACAATGGCCATTTGTCAATTGAAATGGAATACTTTTCATCAGTGGTGTATTAAAAGAAATTTAAACTCTCTTCATCGTAAAGTATCTATCACATCCAGTTTGAGAGGGGTCTTACTTCATCTATGGTGGCCCTATATAAGGCATTTTTATCCACTATTTTTCAGTATTCCGAATATTGGAAGATTTTTGAATCCTCAGTACTATCAGGTCTATTCAAATCCTTTCATATTCTTCACCCAAACGACCTTTTCAATTAACGAATTGAGATTTTACAGTTGTTTTACATGCATTGTCTCATCCTCTCTTTGAGCCCTTAGCTTCGTGTTCTTTGTCTCACCTTTCCCTTAAATTGTATTTATTGTTGTTGTTGGCTTGTGGACGTTATTGGTCGAAGTTGTTTGCAATCCATTGCATTGGATTCTTTATCATTCCACAGTTGTCCTTCTTTACCATGATAGGTCTTCTCAAGACTCTAGCAGCCAGGGAAGGGGAAAGATCCTTTTCACCAATCCATTTGCCAGCCATTCCTTACTTTTATGACCTCTCCGATCTGGATCGTTTGTTATGTCCTGTTATGGCCCTCAAGTGTTATGTGGCTCCTACTAACTCATTATGAGGAAGCAGGAATCGATTGTTCATTCATTGTAATTCTTCTATTTCCCATCATTTATCTCCTATTACCCTAACGAGATGGTTTTGTAAATTGATTCACATGGCCTATAATGGATTATCATTATAGGAGAGGAATCTTTTGCATGTCACATCTCACCAGATTCATCATATCTATATGTCATTAGCCCCCTGATGGAATTGCCCTCTGGAAGACATTGTCCGAACTGGCATATGACTACTCCTAATACTTTCCTATTATTACTTACATGATCTCGCAGTTTTCACTTCTGATGGTTTGGACTATGCGCTATAGCTATTTGGACCACATATGTTAGATTTTAACCAGATGTATTTTCCTCAATCACACACACTTTATTTCCAGAGTCCCTTTATTTTTCACTGGATCCCACTCTGTGACGAGAGTTGCTCAGGCAGGTATGCTTTCTTTTGAATTCCACACTATCAACCACATTCACTGTAATTACTACAGGTTGCAACAGGCTCTGTAAAAATGGGATGTTCCATAAGACCATCTAGGCACCTACCAGATGGTATTACCTTATTATTATGGACCGCTACTCATGGACTATCATGAGTAAAGCTAAATAGGATCTTGTCCATCCCTACTTGATCTTCAAGTTGAATAATCCCCCCCCCCCCCAACATTATTAGTGGAGCTCGGGAGTCCTTACCATCCCCAGTTGCTGGGATGGCAGAGACAGGGACTTTTCCTCCAGAGTGTTTGAGTGTGTTCCTCCGCTCTTGGAGAAAAGGGCGAAGTTGGGGGGCCCTCATATTCAGGTCCCTGGATGTTTTTCTTAGATGTAAGAATGAATGGCACCAGCCTCTGTGGGAGCCTACTCGTAATTCCAGTTCAGATTTGACACAAAGCTATCCAGTTGGGGGTGCATGTCCCTTCTTTTTGATCAATGTCGGTTTCATATATTGTTCGTGGAAGGAGGTCCGCTATCTCCAGATAATTCCACACATAAAGTGGTCCCATCCTAGGTCCTTGGTTGAGTACAGATTCCACATCCTCTCAATAATTCCAGGGGAAAGAGGAATACTCCTTGTCCACTTGGTTGGGGAGTGAGGATGAATGTTCATAATTCCAGACTGGATTAGTTCTGTTCCTTTGGTTGAGTATGGCATACACGATCCCATCATTCCAACCTGACGTGTTACCTTTTGGACTTTTCAGGTGGAGGAGAAAGTTTGTCCACTTCAGTGTTGCTTACTTTCTCATCGTGATTCTGGTGGTGTGAAGCACATCACCCTATGGCTACAGGTTGGGATCCAATCAAAAGTACATATATATATATATATATATAACATTGCAGTTCAATAGCCCTAGCCACCAACGTGGGATATAGGTACCACGACCCCTTAATTCCAACCAGAGATGTGGAACCTTGGCTAACTGGTTGGGTCTGGCCTATACTGACGATTACTCATATTCTATTCCACCTTTGATATAAGAACCGAGTTCCAGGTGAAAAGCACACCTGTTCTGGATGTAATGGGGCTCCTCCACTCTTGTACCATCTTTATCTTGATACACTCCTCTTCTGTACAGATGCTTTCTGCATAGTACATGCTTGCACTCTCCCCTCCACCTTCTCGATGTGGGATTCTAGCTATAGTTTCAGCAGAGGTAAGTATGTTTTGGAAGTTAACATTTTCCATATCTGAAAATGTATTTCCAACAATACTTACCTTATCTGACACTCTCTCACCCTACCTACCCACTAAAAGCTGGTTTATGTCTCGAAAATATGATTACGTTATCTGAATGAGGTGCATATATGCAGTACCTAGATTGAGGGTGCATTGAAGTTGGTGGAGAATTTTGCAAATTAGAATTTGCCAAGTGCATTTGAGTAGGGTATAAAAGACTGGAGCAAGCATTTTCAATGCTTAGATGGGCAAAGATTGGAAACCCTGGAGACCAAGAAATTGCTATAGTGTCAGCAGAGGTAAGTATTATTGGAAATACATTTTCAGTTTAAGAAAATGTTAATGTTAGTGTAGGAAAATATTAACTGTCATGTTATTTATTAAGATATTCAAAAATATAATTAGCTCAATTAAAAATTGGATTTTAGGAACCCACTTTTTAGAAAATAAAATTAAGATGGGTAGTTAAGTAACCACTGTCTTTCATAGTAGCATAAGAATGAAATTTTCAGGCTAGGCTCTGGGCCAGAACCTGTAGGAATTCCATCAGTGCTTTCATAAGTCTTGTTACTAAAGTGCTGAATTCCAGTATTTTTGAGATACCTCTGAAAATACCATTAATTTGATAAATCAGAGTAGTAATCAGATCAATAGTTTCAGAGAAAGGAATGTTTCTTACTTAAGTAAGGATTTAATATCAAAACTAGTCATAAAAAAAGGTTTATGAAACTTCAAATCATTAATACTGTTAAAAATATAAAGCCATCACTAACACAACGACAAAAACAAGGAATTTTTTTTAATAAAGGTACTTAGAAGTATATTTAGTTGAATGTTCCCAGGTGGTGAATAAGAGACCTAATAGATTTAGCTGCTTTTTTGGGGGGGTAAGCTATATATAATGCCAGGATGAAAACCAGTAGGTATAAAATGATTGTAAATTTCTCAAACAAATATTAAACAAAATTGTTTAATTTCAAAATCTAGATACTATATAATGTCTATAGACTTCAAAATTAATTTTCAGAATACTATTGTGTGGCTTTATAATGTGAAAAACTGAATTGTGGCCATTGACACTTTTTTCTTCACTTCACCTATCCAAAGCACATTCACACCAACAGTTTGTTTGATACTTTTCACTATGGTATAGGTCCAGCTTATCTCTCTTTGGTTAACTTTTGTTTATGTTTACTGATGAAGAGTGTAATTCTCCAAAACTAGTATAACCCAATAACACACATTGATCAAAGTGTAGATTGAACTTGACCTCTCTTGAACTTAGACTTCAAAATTTAACAATTTTCGGAATACTGAGTTTTTTATTATTTTGTATGTGTATACATTTAAGTATTTGATTCTATATAAAAGTGCTAATTTTTATTGCCGTACATTTTATAATTGACTTTCCTATATATATGTGTGTGCTAAAACAATTTGTTTTTTCTCATAATAATGCATGATTGTTGTTGTTTCCCCCTCTTAAAAATCTTTAAATGACATATATATAATGTAAATGATTATTTATTTTGTACATTTGTTTCTTAGCAAAATTATGGTTTCCTAATGGGGTTTCAACTGTTCATTCAGTTGAGAAATGGAATAGTAGTAATGGTATAAAGGTGTTTGTTTAGAATATGGAAAAAAAAACTTGAAGTGTCTTTTATATTTGAACTTTCTTACAAATTTTAAAAAACACAAACTTATTACATAATTTTTGCAATTTAAATGGTAAGAACCAATACTTAAAACAAAGAAAAAACTTGTTAATAACAACACACAACATTGCTGCAAAGAATTTAGACAGTTATTTGTTGGTTTAATTTTGTACATATTACAAATATACTTGAAGAACACAACAAAAATAAACATTAAACAACTTTTAAGAATTTAAACCTATTGAATGAGCTTGATTACAAAGGTTAGTTTTTGCCCCCTGTTTATAACATCATCATGATTATGTCTGCATGCCATTTATACAACAAGAAAAGCCTCAGAAAAAGTTTTCCTTTTTTTTAATCTTCATCCAGTATTATTTAGTCAAGTTATTGAAACCTTTTGAAGTGCTTTGAAATGAAATTGTTTGGGACAAAATTAACTTTTGAAACCACTGTGGTATACTTAGCATTTTTTTACTTCATTCTCATCATAGTTATAACCACAATAAGAAACGTTTAGTTTATTCTTAGGTAAATGGATCCTACTGAAATGATTATAAGCCTATAATGGCATAATTGTTACAAAACCTTCTAAAGGAAATAGTTTTTTTTTAAACAACATTATTTTTCATGCAGTTTACAATAACGTTAGACACATTGATTCTCATCTTGATATTTTACAAGATAAATATAAAATTTAGGAATTTTAAAACCTGCAAATAGGGATCAGAAACAAATAAGGAAACAAGGCTGGAGATACTGTAGACATTATTTACTCAAACTACAAATCCCTATATTTGACTCTATCAAATGTAATTCTAGGTAACAGCATGAAGCCAAAATAGGGGTTTGTAGTTTGAGTAAATAACATCTACAGTATCTCCAGCCTTGTTTCCTTGCTTTTTTTTTACAGTCCCTATTTGCAGGTTTTTTAAATTCCCAGTATTCTATTTAAAATCTTTTTGCTGGCTTTTTTATGCTCAACTATAGGCAAAGGATTACTTGATATAGTAGTTACCCTTGTACAATGTAATGATAATATACATAATGAGTAGCCAGCTGATATGGTTCATGATGATTTACTGTAGGTATTGACTATTTGATTGCATTAGTTCAAGACGTAAAATGTTAAGCTGCTGCTGGAGATTGTCATGGAGATTTGTTTGAGAATATAGTGAACATTTATAGTTTCTGTGTAACTAAATTCTCTATATAGAATGCATAGCAATGGGCAAATATATGTCTAGACTGTAGCGTGTATAAAATTTTACCAGTAGAAAAGCAGTTTTTTTCAAATAAAATATATGCATCTAAAACATCGACTCCGATTGTATAGTGTACAAAGCATAGAGTATCTACATGTTATATTCGTCTAATGGTGTGCAAACTGTGGGATGTGTTCCATAAGGGGATGCAGAGAGTCAGTAAGGAAGGATTCACAAGAATGATTATAAGAGCATTTAAGTTATATCTGGAAAGACAAATTTAAGTATGAAGAAGCTTTACAAACAACCACACAAATATTATTAAGTAATATAGCAACAACAATAAACATGGAAGAATGAATGTACAGTATAAACATAAATAGGTTGTAAAAGGTGAGGGTTGGGTCACAACAATATAAATGTTTAATAAAGGGAACTCCATAAAAAAATTGTTTGTGCAGCACTGGTCAAGGCCTTTGCTTGATTGATTGAATCTTAAGCTGTTATGTAAAACACTGATTGTCTAATTGTATTATCTATTTGGAGTTAATCTTCTTGCTATGCACATATTTTTCTGTGCATGCCATGAGGATTTAGTGAGTTACATTCAAAATTTAATTAAACTACCTTCTTATCATGATATATGAATAAATTTGGCATTAAAATGTAGCTAATGATGTAGCATAATTTTCATATCCTTCAACCTTATTTGGTTACAGAACCATCAAATAGAAAATCACATCTTCTCTTTCAGAAATTGCCAATAGTTTTCTCTGACTTTAAATACTATATTATTTATAACCAATAAAAAGCCAATGATTTAATCAATCAAATGACGTATTATATTATGTTGGTTTCTGTATAGAAAATTGTTATTTTTTTTTCAATTCAAGCTTTATTTGCATGGGAAACACATTGAAGAGCTTAGATGAATTTTCAACAGCTTTTGTTGTATAGTGAGAAAGCCAGAGAAATTTTTGATAATTATGGGCCATTGTCTACTTTTTACATGTTATTATTCTATATTCTTTGGTGCATTATGTAATTAAATAAAAAAATATTTAGTGCAATAATACTGTTACTATATAGAAGTAGGGTTAAGTGTCACTGCCAGTCAACAGCAAAAAACATTAAGAAATAAAGACACAGGTAAATACGTTATTTCTAGTTTTTCATGTGTGTTCTTTATTTATTATTATAAAAGTAACTCAGATGTAAAAATTGGAAACTTTTTAGGTTAGATTACATAAAAAAATAATTATTTTCACGAGTTATGCTTGTGAGTAGCTCACTCGTTACATAATTTGATAACATAATGTGAGTTCTACACTCACTAAGTGATTTACAACTTGTATGGTGGGAATATTAATTAGATGTGGTTCATAGGGCAATAAAACAATAAATTCCAAGTATAAACTAATGTATACTGTTATGAGTATAATGCTACAAAGGATAAACAAATGTAGTTTCATGTTCCAATTTTAACTCCTTCCTGAAAGAAAGAAAGAAAGGGTAACTTAGATTTAGTTAAATTTTTTTAATATTTTTTTTTGGTGGTTATGAGATAAGTCAAATTGACCAACGATGTATAGATTAGGGTAGAGAATATAACAGGTAAAATATGAAGTTTTACTGAAAAAATATTTTAAATTTGTTTAAAAGGTTTTAGACATTATGCAAATGAAATTTGAGATTTTTGAGATGAAGAAAAGTATTTTTAAGCTTAACATGAAACCACTATGCACTCAGACTAGTCAAAAAATGACTCAATATTTTCACAGACAAATCTTTTGTAAAAATACTTCATTAAACAAAAGGGAATCCTCAATAGCCATGGCACTTGAAATCCTTTTAGGCGGGATTAAAGTAATTTAATCTATTAGACCTTTTGTTTTCCTTTTTATTAGCTATATTTTTGTGCACCAGCAATACCAAGCATGGGGTGCACGTATACCAAGTTCAATTTTATTACTCATTAGGATCTTTACCAGCCTACCCTCAATTTGAAATTATTTTAGGCAGGATTAGAGTAAATTAATCTATGAGACCTTAGGCATGGTCAAATACATCAGGCAAAAGGGTTTGGCCACCTGAGTCCAAAACTGTAATTAGTCTCAATCAGTCAAGAGATGATGGAGCTATGACCTAAAAGTTTGTACTTGAAAAAAACAATAACAAAAACTCAGAGCCATTATATGAGCCACTATACCATAGCTAAAAATATAATTATCTTATAATATATCTTATAATATATAATAATATATATATATCTTATTATATATCTTATAATATAAGACTTCTAATGTTTACTGAAATTCTTCAAAATTTTGTGAAGGTACACTTACTGTATTAAAAGTTATAGTATGGAAACAGTAATGAGTACTCCATTGTTATGAACTTGGTCAATTAGACCAAGCTCATAGAGTTAAACCTTTGTATTAGACCAGATATATGGATGAGGCAGCTTGAGCTTTTGAAAATCAAAACCAAGTTAATTGTTTTCTTGAATATCATAATAAACAATATGGCAACCAAAATTTACTGTATAAATTAAAAGTGTTTTACACTTACTTTTTTGGACATATTTGGTTCATGTGATGAAACTGATTTCAATGTTGAATGTTTCGTCAGAAGAACTATACTGGGTTGTATGCTAATCTTTCAACTTTTTTTTTCTTTCCTGAAATCATAAGATATAAATTAATTAAAATGTTCAAACCATTTTTTGTTTACAAGAAGAACTTTCTAACATTTGACAAGTGCATGAAAAAATGACTGTCCTCTTTATTTCATCAACATCAGCAATCAAATCAACAAGCTTTTAAAACATTAACTTCATGTCACTATTTCTGCAGCCAAAATGTATTGTAACTTTCACTTACCCACACTTTAGTGATGAATTTATGCTTGTTCAATTTCCAAGTAAGATCTTTCCTTAGATAACAACTTGGATGTGTCTTTTCAAAATTCAAATCAGGCTTTCTTATTTTTTCTCCAGCAAAGATAGTATTATTAAACTCTTGAGATCACTATGTTTGTAACTTTGTATTCAAATGGCTATATAGACTCAACACTAGGTGTTTCCAATAAGGAATTGTTGAACACACAACATTCTCATCTTATAAAAAAAAAAAGTCATAAATCTTTATACATGCCTAATACATTAAGGAGCCTTTTACAGTCATGACAATCAGCCTAATAATATGCAGGGGTCTTCCTGTAGTGTGTTTTGTTAATATTAATTTCATTACTTCTCTGAAATTGATAGCTTTAAACTAAATGTATATTTTTCTTTTATTTCAAGGCAGTGTATATGTGTTCACCTAGACTCAAATGTCCATAAGTTCAATCTTCTTGTGTAAGTATAAGAATTATTTATATAAAAAAATTATAAAAATGTTAATCAGAAGTTTTCTTTTTATAATAGTGCTCAAAATAACATAAACTTTTGTTATATATTCTTTGTATAATAGCCAGTGAAATATGAGATTGTTGAAGCATTGTTATTTTAACATGTATATTTATTAAGTTAATTATTTTTCAGGAAACTTGCCAAAATATTGATTAAATGATGAACAAAAATATTTTTTTTGCATTTATTAACATGAAGGTGATTAGAAAACAAATGTATTAATTCAACCTTCCTACACTTTTAATCATTATTAAACTTTAATATACAGTGCCTTGCAAAAGTATTCATCCCCTACCAATAATGTCACATTT
>NW_013666903.1:216359-244069 GCF_000517525.1 Limulus polyphemus | reverse complement strand
CAACATTATCCTCAGGAGGCCATAGATATGCCTAAATAAAATGTTTTTAATTGTGTACCAGTTTAACGTTGAATATTATTTATGATTTTATCTGACAACTTTGTTTGGGATTGGTGATGGACTGCAATCTTCAAGTCTCACCATAAATTTTCTATTGGATTCAAGTCAGGACATTGACTGGGCTACTCTCGGACATTCACTCTCTCTTCTTTTGAAACCCCTCTAGTGTGGCTTTGGCCTTGTGCTTCAGGTCATTGTCTTACTGAAATGTGAAATTTCAATCCAGTTTCAGATTCTTGGCTGACTCAAGCAGGTTTTCCTCAAGGATTCACCTATACTTTGCACCATCCATCTTCCCCTCAATCCTGACAAGCTTCCCAGTCCCTGCTGGTGAGAAGCATCCCCTTAACATGATGTTGCCACCACTATGCTTGACAGATGGGATTGTGTTGTGCTTGCGCCAGACGTAACACTTTGAATTTAGACCAAAAAAAGCTCAATTTTGTTCCCTTATGACCACAAAACTGTCTGCAGTATCATTTACATTCTTTGTTGCAAACTCCATACAAAATTTAAGATGATTCTTTTTCAGTAATGGCTTCATTCTTGCCACTCACCCATAAAGGCCAGCTTTGTGTAGGAACCAAGATATTGCCAATGTATGAACATTGACTGCCATCTCAGACGTGGAACTTTGCAAATCTTTCGAAGTCACTGTTGGCTTCATAATGGCCTCCCTAAACAGTTTCCTGCTTGCCTGGCTGCTTAGTTTGGAAGGGTGGCCTGATCTGGGTAGTGACTGTGTGGTATGAAGCACATTCCACTTCTTAATTGAGGGTCTTCACCGTACTCAAAGCGATAACCAGCGACTTTGAAATTTTCTTGTAACCTTCTTCTGATCTTTGCTTCTCTACCACTTTATCCCTGACTTGTTTGGAGAGCACCTTGGTCTTCATGGTTGGTTTGTCATACCACTATGTGAGTTGTTGCTTGAACCGATACATTTACTCTGAAATTAAGTTAAACCACTTTGGTTACACACAGACAGAGACCATTACACTAATGCTGTGACCTTTCAAACTAATCTTTTGCACCTGAACTGATTTAGGGTTGCTGTAGCAAAGGGGTTGAATACTTATGCAATTCAGAATATTCAAATTTTCTTTGTAAATTTAACTTTCATAATATCAGTGTTTTTAGCTTTCTGAGTTTGTTGTAGATTGTGTACATTCGAAATATAAAGTTCCATTTGGAAGTTTCATAATTGCAAGCTCAGACAGCAAAAAATATGGAAATTTTGCTGGGGGTGAATAATGTTGTAAGGCACTATACCTAATATTTTGTGTAATATCAACTGATAACATTTTGTGCATAAAACTTATATTAACCATAGAACTTGGTGTTTCAGTTTTATTTATTCCTTGATTCTGTTTTGTATGTAATTCAATCCTGACATCTAGTGTAAACTATCTTGCAAATATAGTTCTATTTTATACTATTTTCAGTCAATCTTTAAAGGTTAACATTTTTAAAGATTGATTGAAAATAGCTGCTTTTATTTGAAATTGTTTAAGTCATGAGCTAAATAATGTGTAAGCAGCCTCAAAATTTACATAAGCTTCCAAAGGCTAGTTGACTTAAAAGAAGTAGCTACCTCAGTAGTCTTTGAAAATGTAAAACTTATTATATATAAAGCAAAAAAAAAAAGAGATTTTACTGATTGGATTATTTCTTTAAAAATTTTAAATGACTAAATATGCATTATAGAAACCAATTCATTTTAAGAAATTCAACAAATGGTGAAAGTTAAAATGATAAGAAAGCAATTGGTTAAACTAATCAAGCAGACTTATCAGTATAATCTGCTATTTAAAAACTTTGTTTACAAAATATGAAGTTGCTATTACTAAGAATAACTGGATGTTGATAGATAGAAATTGACTATATATGATGAACAAAATTCAATTTGCATGTGCTAATTAACCTCTTAGTATAAATAACTTTTATTTGACTCAGATTGTTATATTGAGTTCTTCTCTTGTCAGCCCAAACACACAAAAACGTGATATCATTCATTATAGTTTTGAAATTGATTCACATATACTTTATAAGTTTACTCGCCATTCTGTAGCTCTCTCATATGTATATGAACATAGTATCTGCTTACCTCAAAATCACATATCTACATTCCATCTTCATTAATGCAGACATTTGTGTGTACTGTGATGTAGTTTTCATTATTTTTAAAAGTTTTACATACATGTATTCATGACAATAGATTAGTTTTTGTTTTTTCTTCTCCATTTTTAAAAATTTATTTGTATGCCTTCTCAAGATGTTAACTGTTTAAAGTGTTTTCATGTTTTTAGCAGATGTCCTTAAATTCCATGAATTCTATCATTATGGCTAAATAGTAACTTCAGAATTTTGGATTATGTCACACCAAATTTTACTTTTATTATACATTTTAGCAGCTCCTCTGGTAAAAGTTTTTATATAAATGTATATCCTATTGTAGCAGCTTTATATCCTTTGAATGATGCTATGCATGCATGTTTCTCTGTAAGTTTTTGACTTCTGTCTGTGGTGACTTTGTATTAATTTTTGACAAATTACTTTCAAGGGAATATAGAACGTTTTTTTTCCTCCACCATCAATTTAAATTTATTTTGGGAATCCCATCATAAGCTTTGTATTATTATTTCTTATATACTACTCATGAACGGTGTCTCCTTGGAAGAAATTTCTTATAATGAGTGTTAAAAGATAGTGTATCAAATACTTTGTACACTTGAGAATTGATCATAAAATGTTTTGTTTGAGTTTGCTTCGATCATTTTCTGGAATTCTGACAGGTATATGACAAGAAAATTATTTGCGTTGGCCAAGGGAGAATGTGCTATAGAAAATCCTGATAATCCAATGAACCAGGAAGTTCTACTTGGGGGACATCTCTATCTAATGGTACTTAAGGTGCGTAATATTACATTTATTTTTCAAGGAAAAGATAAATAACTTTAATGCCGCAGTTTTTGTAAAATGAGTTTCATTGAACATTTAGTAGTTTTGCAAGTATCTTAACAAGTGATTAGTTTAGGCTAGGAAATTTGTTCTTGGAATAAGTGCATGTATCTATATATTTTTTATCACAATAATATTGTCTCCATTTTATTGGTTTGAAATTAAAAAGTAGTTTTATCAATATTAGAAGAATAATTTGCCTTTTTAGAATCAAGTTAAAAGAAATTACAAATAATTATCTAAAATGGAATTTACATGAATAATTACATTAAGCTTGATAATCATTGAATGAATATATTTTGTTTTAATATGTTTGTTTTTTTACTGAGTCATTTCATTGGGGCTATGCATGAGAATTTTCAACCACAAATCAAATATGGTTATTTTTAGACTGTACAATAGATTGAAAAAGCACTGCATTAACATTTAGTTTAATAGTGGTAGAAGTACTACTTTGCCCTTTTGAAAGAATGATACATTCTTTCAGAGGAGTTTTTGTATATCTAAAGGAGAGACAACAAGAAATCCTCAAAAATACAGAAAGAATTTGTATTAATGAATGATTGTGAAAAAAAAAAATCCATGCTTGAAAGAAGGTAGTTTTACATTACATAAGTTTGACTGTGTGATCTGAATTAAAACTGCTCCCATACAAAGAATTTTGAATAAGAATGTTATGTGACACTTTTAATAAAAACAAAATCACAATCTTGAAAAGAGTAGTAGTGGACTTGTGTTCATAAACTTCTTCCATTTTATCCAGAAAGGAAACATATAAATAGGTCTTGCACATAACAGAACAAAATAGATTGATCATGGATTTCATAAAACTTTGTGATGAGATTTGGGCAAGAGTTTTATCATTCTCATAATGGGAAGGTGTTCTAAAAGTAGGTGTTTATTTACAGAATGAAGTATAATTCTAATATGTAAGATAGTTAATTCAAGTGTTAAGATACTTATATTTTAGTTTTCTTAGTATTTAGGTTATATATTATATAAATATTGATTAATCAAAAGAACTTAAGAGTTTCTTTTGTTTCTTAAAGATCAGTTAGTTATGCTACTAGTGGATTTTAGTTAATTATTAACTGCAGCAAAATGTATTAATATAATTATTAAAATGTGTTACTTGTATATAAAAGTGGTAAGGAGGAATGAAAAAGTTACTTTAGTATTTGCTTGTTTATTTTTGAGGAATATATTTACTGATTTTTTTGCAATGATATTGATTGTTTTCAGTTTATTTAAGTGAAAGTTATGTAATAGTCTCTACCATTAATAGTAGTATTTTTCTTTAAAGTGTGTAAAAATTACATGTATTAGTGCAATGATTTTGAAACATTTTTAATTTTTACTTTCAAAGGAGAAGCTTGAAAGTTGGCTTAACACGATAAAAATGATACTTAATCGAAAGATCAAGTCATCTGGGCAATCTTTTGAGCTCACTCGGAGTGAGTATTAATAGTACAAATTTTATGCATTATTTGTAAATACAAATTCCAACCGTATTTATCATTACAGTTGAATTATGATTACAATGTTTTAGTAATATACTAATGATATTCTTTAGAATTTTTTAATTTGTCTTGTGTAAGTTATAATGATAGGAAGTTTCTTTTTGCATATAACTAGAGAATTAGGAATTATTAGAACTCAGAAACTGAAATAAGTTTATAAAATTAAATACTTGATTAGAGTAGAAATATTTTCCAAACCAACTATTATGTAGAGTTTTTGTTGAGTATATATATTTTCCTTCGAAACTGATCTCTTAAAAGTACAAGTAACAAGTAAGTCACTATTTTTTTAGGAAAGCTGATGTTTCCTTTTTGTATAATTTCTGAGAAAATTGTTCAGATCCTGTTTATCTTCACGTTTAATAACTAATTCTATAACACCTATCTTGTCATAAAAAAGTTTACTTATACCTACATATATAAAGATAACACAGTCTTTAGAAGATGAAACATATTTCACTTGTTTTCCGTCATAATCATAACTTACAATTGTATTTTGTTCTATTTATTCCATTTTCAAGTTGAAAAGTAATTCAAATGCTCAGAAAAGTGCATTTTGTAATTATATTTTCTAAATATTTCAAAATATTTACAATACAACACTTTAAGTATATGAGAAAATGTAATAAAATACCTTTTTGTCAAAGTGCACTATGTTTCAATTTGCTGGATAAAGGAAAAATCAGTCTCATTTAATACATAACCAACATGACTGAAACTACTTGCAAACTGATCCAGTAGGCTTCAAATATATCATAAAAAATATCTATATAAAACTGGAATTACCAATGTAGTAACACCATAACCTTTTAATTAGCAAACTTTTTTCCCTACTAATATTCTAAATAAGAAGTGCTGAAAACTGTTTTTCTTTAATATTGAATAACATTTTGTCATATTCCATGAATGAACAAAATATCCTTATCAAGTAATTGTTTTTAGTTTCAGCAACTCCAAAACAAACTAAGACATTACATACTGTTTCACACTGAGTGGAAATACCAATTATATTTTAATACTGTAATTCAGTGTTAACATTACAATTAAAATATTCATTTAGTGAAGGGGAGCTTCATACTTTAGTAGTATGCATCATTATCAATATATAAAACTTGCATCTGTCTGCCTTAACATTAAACTGAATTAGTAATGGCCACTTGTGAAAATAAATGTAGTTTAACTTTAATGATTGGTAAAGATTTATTGAACAAATAACAAGTATTTAAAATTGTCATCTGAATCAAGGTTGAAAATATAATTTAAAACTAACTTAAAGCACTCTGTAAAATAAAGAAAGAAGAGGTTGTAACAAATTACACTATTTTTGAAGTTATTATATAAACTTTTATTCTAATTTATTTTACTATGAGTTATTCCATATTATTTTTTGTTCATTGTGATTTTTTTCTATACATTAAGCATTTTAAAACTTCTAGTGTTGTACACAAGTAAAGTGACAGTGTAATTTATAGTACTCCCATGATGAATACTGGTTAATGTTGAATTAAAATCAGAAGATTTAACATTAATTACATATGGCATAAACAAGTTTTACAGTATGGTGATTATGAATACTTACAAGCATTAAGCATACATTCAACAAAAAATCCCTTGAATAGTCCATTAAACAAATTGTTTTTACAATATCCATGTGGATTTAAAAGATTTGTAATCCACAGACAAGCACATAAAGTAATTGTTTCTCAGGTGCTGTTTTTTTATTCTTTGGAACTAGTTTTTTTTAATAACCAGTTAATTATGAGAGTTTAAAGTTTGTAGTGCAAACTGGAGGGTTGTATTCATTGTTAAAAAAGGTAATTAAAACGTGATCTGTTACTCCATAAAACAAAATTGGTTTTAGTTAAGCCAATGTGTCACCATTATGACTTTATTGTGGCAAACAAGACACTTTGTAACTGATTTAGGCTTACACAAAAGATTTCAAAGTAATTTGAGTGTGCATAATAAGATGGACTTTATGCAAGGATATATATAAATATAATTGTTGTAAAATTATATTATTCTATAGTGTGAAATTGAAAATGCATGCAAACAAACAAAATTCTACAATTTAAAGCACATGTAAAAGCCTAAATCAGTTAGCAAGTGTAAGGATTATATTAATTTTCATCATTAAGATAATTAAAATTACAAATAAACAGAATACATAGTACATGAAAAAAGATGGTTAAGCTGTTAAGTGAATTTAATCCATGTCAACTTTGAAATTATATATATATATAACATGCTTTTCAAAAATAAAAAATATTGCAAGAAAGATTGATATAAGCTTATGAATGTTTTAAAAAACTGAAAATCTTGGAAAAAATTAACTATTAAATTATTCTTTACCAGTTGTTTTTATTTCTAGTCATACTAGTGTAGATTCAAGGAAAACTTTGAAGCAAAATTTTTCTTTATAGGTAAACATTGTTGATTAAATCACCATATTCTAGCTATATAGATTTCCATAGCATATTCTTTCAATGTGAGAAGTAGAATACTATAAACGTTTTACTTCTCTTTTAAGAATTAAGAGAGAAGTGATTTTCAGAAATATTGAACAGACTTTTACAGTTTTAGGTTTTAAAGAAGTTAGTTTAAACTTTAAATTTTTTACCACTTGATAATTAACATTTTTAAACTTTTAATGATAGAAAACAATCTTAAATATTTAAACCGTAAATGTGAATCAGCTTTTAGCCATCTAAATGTGAACCAGCCTTTAGCCATCAGTATAGTAATGTATTATATTGATTAATAGAGTTAACTGTCCACCTCTGATTGTTGAGTTTTCATGTTTTTTAACATCATTTAGCATTAAAACTTATTATTATTTAATGATCTTCATTTTTTTAGTGTTTATTCATCAAATAATATTTCTTATTTTAATTGAGCCATTTTGTTATAATCTAGCTATTAGAGTGATGATTAAAGGAAATAAACTGTTTATAGTGAGTTTTTATTTGAATTACTTTCCTTTTCATCTCCAGCTTTAATGCTTCAGTATATATCTTTGGGCAAGGATATCTCTCGACCAATGGAGTACCTGCTTGCTACAGGAAATCTTGTTTCTCGCTCAGGCATAGGGCTAATGCAGTTTTCTGGTCTGACTATTGTTGCAGACAAGCTCAACTTTTTCCGATATCTTTCTCATTTTCACAGCATTCATAGAGGATCATTTTTTGCTGAGATGAGAACAACAGCTGTTAGAAAGCTGTTACCTGAAGCTTGGGGTGAGGTTCATTTAATCAGAAAATGATGTAGATAGTGTATGATCATGTAAAGCCAGTCAAACTTATTGAGCTTGTTTTTGTTTATCAGTGTATTTCATGTTGCTTACCATATATCTTGAAATTTTAATCAGGCTTTTAATTTTTGTATGTTTTATATAAGACAACCAATAGTTATTACATTTCTATAAAATAGAAATCTGTGTATTAATAAATATGCAAAAAATCATTGTTCATATTTGTTGATACCTTACATTCACTTTGATACAATAAATAACATTCTTATAACTGTTTTTTAATTAGCTCATTACATTGATCATATTGCTGAGTAGTCACTATAACACTTTATAAAATTGCATCTTTTTGTTTTATATATATATATTTTAAAAAATGTAGTGTTATGCTGGTCAATTTAAAACAGTGATGTCCATGTATTGATTTTAATAACTGGTTTATCAGTCACCTGTACCAAATATTTCATTTTCCCAAACAATACTCTGGACTTAGGCCTTACTATGCAGTTTTTAGGCTACACAGTCAAATTGTTTTTCTGATACTAGACTCAGGCCATCTACCCAGTTTTTAGGCTACACAATTAAGTTGTTTCTCTGATATCAGACTCTTGATTTACTAACTGAAGAGACTATAAGACTTCCAAATATTTCACTTACTGTGCTATATAGCTAACTCTTAATCACACTTATTCCAAAGCTAAAAGAAAACTTATTACATAAAATTTTACCAAGTATGTTAAGGCATATAGTTTACATTAGATTTTACCAAACAACACTGAGCTCATACATTACCCCTCTCCAAAATAATTTATAAGACAGATAATTGTAATACAAAAATTTTCAACAAATAGTAATATAATTCAGATACATGTAAAAACAAAATATTATTTTAATTGTTCATGACAGTATTGAGAAATAATAAACCAGAAACTGCATAATTAGTTACTATAAAGTTACAACTTTAAGTGATCCATTTGACCTCCACAAATTAAGTTAGTTTCAACTACTATTGTATTTTGATATCAATCACGTGATAAAATGTTGTCTGACTGACAAATATTGTTTTAATATCTCTTCCTGTTTATAACTAGTTAACTTCATTATTCTTGAAGGAGAGAAAGTATTTATACAACATATTTCAGTTAAGGTATGGGAAAGTAATCACTTGAAGTTAACCTTCATTGGAAACAAAGTTGAGAAAGTTATGAATAGTGAAATTTGCACATTTTATAATCTGGTCTCAGCACTATACAGTAGCTTTCACCTCTTTGTATGTAATACACAAAAAAAGATTTTGAGAAAAACTATAAACTCAAAGTTCACACCTTAGTTCTGTTCTCACTTTTGAAAAAAATTATTTTATAATTATCAACTTCACTATTTTCTGTGATGTGTTTTTAATTCTAGGACTTAATTTCCCCCACACAGCAGAGTTTTTTTTTAACATGAAACACATGTTTTACATGTTTTTCCTTAATTGTTTCAGGTTTTCTCTGTCCAGTTCACACTCCTGATGGAGCTCCATGTGGTCTTCTCAACCACATTTCTGCCATGTGTGAGGTATGGAAATCAGTAGATTATTTATAAAATTTTATTCAGTTTAAAACTAGGTATGTTATTCATAATTTGATGATTATAACTTCCAAAATGATACCTCATCTCTACACACAGATTTAGCTATCTTCCTTATGCATCTACCAAAAAGATTTGCATGCCACTAGCCTCAAGGCAATTCCCACCTAATTCACATGATTTAATATAAATTGTGCTACTATATGATGATGTAATCATGTGATGAAGTCTTCCACCAATAAGATGGTAATACACCTCCATGTGCAATAACCTCCCTATGCATTTGCACTTATGTGAACTTCATTCTTCTTCTTGGCATTATATTGATCAGACATGTTTAATTTTCTTGTCTGAGTTCAGTTTGTTGAGATTTGCATCATTAATGAAACTTTGTATTTTGCCTTCTTTGGATTTTGTTTAAAAAGCTTTAATGTTTAGTGTGCATTCTCAAAGACTGTTATTTATGCTTAGTCCTGAGTGAGTGACCTCATTTGCACTTAGGTTTTATTTTTATTATGGCTTTACGAGGTTCGTTAGCTGTCAGAGTTGTTGCAGCCATTGTTCAATGTTGTGGATTACCATATGCCTCCTTGACTCCTACTCCCATCCCATTGGCCAAATTTCTTTTTCCTTAGTTGGAAATGATCTGTTGGAGTGTGACCTCATTAATTTGGGTTGTGCTCTTTACTATGCTCCTTACTTTTTCTTGTATACTTATTGTTTGTCTGGCTCCATTTCTCTGCCTGATTGTCTTCAGTAGAACTCCTTTCTCCTTGATAACCTGTAGTGATTTTATACGGCTTCTGTTCTTGTTATCGTCCCTGGTTTTTCTTCTTTCTTAACCTTGCCTTTACTCCTACTCTTTGTCTGATTTAGTCTTCTCCTCACCTTCCCATTCCAGATTCCATGCCTTCCCCTTTTTTTGTTTGTTTTCCCCCTTACAGACATCAACTTTGTCATTCGTATTGTCAGTGACTATTATGCATGTAGACCCTCTGGATACCCATCTCTTATCCTGCTGACAGTAAATTTTCTTTTCTCCACCTTGATCTGTTTATTTGTCCTTCTACTCTCTGCCTCCTTTCCCATTTCCATTTCTCCTTCTTTGAGCATCATCTTTGATCTTTTTTCACCCAGTCTGTGTTCCATCATGGTCAATGTGTTGGGCACCTTTCTACATGTCTTTCTCAGTCCATCTTCCCTTTGTTTTCTATGTTCTATCCATCTCTTTTACATCTTCCCATTCCTTGCGCTCTTCCCTTTGCCTTCATGTCAGCCCATCATGTATTCTTTGGTATCATGAGACAATTTTTTTTGCCATATTCAAGGCCTGAGGCTCGTGTTCCTTTATTGGAATATTTACTTTTTTATTCCATTTGTAGTTCTTTTCTCCTACCTCCCTTTCTTTTACGGTGGCTACTTGGTTGGGGGAATAGGGAACTTTACCTAGGATCTCAGTCCTTTCTCACATCTACTCAATATTTGGTATTTTTGAATATTTTCTTCCTCTCTTGTCTCAACAAGTTTAGTCTTCTCTTCTTGGCCTGTGAGCTATGACACGTCTGGTTACTTGACTTTACACTTCTCCTTCTCTACCTGCACAAGAGGTTCTTTTACATTTGGCACCTCTGGCTTCCCTGGAATACCTTCTTACTTTTGGGCACAAGCTCATGTATCCCCTACAGTTAACATTGCAGATCCAAGAATTTCTTCTTGAGGTACATTGTTCTCTTTTATGAGCCTCTCCTCAAGGAATTTTAGTGGTGACTGAATCACATCTGCACTGCTTCCTGCATTTCCTTACTGCCTCTCCCTTCTTCAATCCTTCCCTTTCTGATTTTGGAGTATTTCTAGATGTTGGAAGATCTTTTGACATTTAAATGTTGGACAGGTGTCCACTCCACATCACCGTGCCTGATCTTCTCACTGTTTGTTGGGCATGTTCTAATTCCTGTCCTTACTAGTGAATCCATTCAGACTATTCCACTGCTGTCGTTCCTTGCTCCATCCATCCATGAGGCTCCTGCTCCAGGACCTTTTACTTTTGGGCATTATACATTCATTTCTGGGCCAATTATCATCTGGTTAGTCTTTTTATATGTCATTTACTGGGTGCTTATGTCTTGATAGTAGTCCTTCTTTCTCAGGGGTCTGCTTGTCATTTAGACCCCCTTCCATACCCTATTTCCCCTCTTTCTCTTTTGCTTCACCTTGTTTGTTCATTGGGGGACATCTTCTCTCTATCCTCACACAGGGACTTTGTCCATTCTGTCATACTTTGGATCCTGCTTTCTCCTTATGTGGCATTATTCTTATTACTTTCTTCTTGCCCTTCCACTCTCTTTGTCTCTCAGTGTCAGTGGTGGATCTTTTGCCATTGGTCCTTCTGCCACCCCTTTCCTCCTGACATTCATTCTGTGAACCGCCTTTCTGCCTTTATTTTACATAACTGTTTATCAATAGCTAGTCAGTATCCTCCTTTGCCGGTTGTCAGGGGGTCCCTTGTCTAGGACCCTTCTTACCCCTCGTATCTGTAAGTATTTTTAACACTCTCGCTATGGGCTCAATTGAATCCCCCAAGTTTGTGACTCCAAATTGACCTTTATTGTTTCCCTATGATAACTTCTGATATGTTTTATGTATCTTCAATAAAATTTTAGAAGCTTTCAGTAAGCATTAAGAGTATTTTGTAGACACAAAATCAGAATTTTTAAAGGTGTGTTTTCCCTAAAAATTTCTCCAGGAATATATGGAGTCAAAGTGTTGACTGCTCTGAGTGCAAAGTGATTTTAATGTTAAGATTATAAATATGTTTCTTCATCTGAAAAATCTCCAATTTCTAACATCTCCTAAATACATTCCAAACGTTTTTTGTAGTAAAACTTTATATTTTATCTGTTATTTTTTTTAACCCTATACAATGTTGGTCAATATGACCGACCTCGTAAACACCTTAAAAAATCTATATGTATAAGCACAAATCTCTCTTTCTCTCTCTATGTGTCTATTTCTTATGTACAGCCACATCTTTAAAGCTACAAACTCCAAACTTGGGGTACAGATACAGAAGCTGTTTTAAGGCCACAAATTGAGGCTAAGTTGACTAGTATAGCAATTTTTGGCAAACAAGATGACCAATTGGTCTCAAATTGAAAAGGGTGAATTTTTTTGGTAATGTATGATCAAGAGGGCTGTTATTTATGTTTCTTCTCTGTGTGAGGACTTCTCCTAATCATTGTATTCATGATCAATTATGTGTTAAAACGATTTAAAACCTTTGTGCAGCTTTCATTTGATTCTCTGCTCTTTCCCTCCCTCTCTCTTTCTCCTACACATACATGCCTACTCCCTAACACCCCTTAATTGAAAAAGGCTGATGCTTTCTCTCAAATATGCGTGCACACTCTCTCATCTAAATAGGCTTGCTTGAGCCATATCTTTTCCTTTGCTTGTAACGATCAGTTATATGATGATTTTTTTATACAAACATTTGGTATCTGAAAATTTTCATTTATGTTGTGTTGCAATGAGAAGAGAATAAATCTATTCTTCATTAATGGAATGATAATAAGTCAATAAAGTGCAAAAAATTACAATTAATATGGTTGGTTTAACCCTAACGCCACAGGTACCCTTTACTGCACATGACATGAGGTTTTAGTGTCTTACATTAAAAATGTTATTAAACAACTTTTGTTTACGTTATACCAATCAGAATGCCATAAAATCTTACCTAATAATCCATATTTAAATAGTATATAAAAGTTTTAAGTTCTTAATTTCACAAGACGATATTAGAAAAAATCCTGAATTTACAATAGTGTGACACACATGACACATTTTGTCTTAGCATGTCATCATCCCTATTTTATCCATAACCCCTCGAAACTGAACGAAAATAAACGTAAATTACTTTCTATAAAATAGTTATTGCTCTTACAAATCATATATTTAAAATCATTAATTTTGTTTGGCAACAGAGCTATTGATTAGGAAATCAAACCCATCCTGCCATGCCCACCTGTGTTTCAGGATTTGTTAGTAGTTTTCTCTTATGTTTAATTATATATTACCTATAACCAATAGAAAGTCAAGGTTTTCATCTATCAAATGACATTGTATAACGTTATGTTCTGAATGGTTAAATGTCAATTTCACTCAGAGTACCAACATCGTTCTCGTGAGAAAGTTAATGTCTAGCTTGGATGAATTTGTAATGAATGTTGTTGTATAGTTAGAAATCTAGAAATGTTTGAGAAGTAAGGTAATTTGTCTACTTTTTGCATGTTATGAGTCTATATTGTTTGGTGCATTATTTAATTAAATACAAATTATGAAGTGCATTACTATCATTAGTATAAAAATTTATGGTCAACTCTCTTCGAAAACCGATAGCAAGAAAAAAGAAGCTTGGTTATTCTTTATGTATAATTATAAAGTAACTAAAATGTTAAAATAGGGATCCTTTTAGGTTAGTTAAGATTCTTCTTCTTCCGTAGCTTTTTCCCGTATCTATACGGGGTCACTATTTTCGGTTTTGGCAGGGTTTTTACGGCAGGATGCCCTTCCTGACGCCAACCATCCCCTAATTTAGCAGTGTAAGACTAGAGGGAAGGCTGCTAGTCATCACCACCCACCGCCAACTCTTGGGCTACTGTTTTACCAACGAATAGTAGTACTGACCGTCACATTATAACGCCCCCACGGCAAAAAGGGTGAGCATGTTTGGTGGGATGGGGGCGCGAACCCGCGACCCGCAGATTGCGAGTTGAGCGTCTTACCCACCTAGCCATGCCGGGCTCGTAGGTTAGTTAAGACTACATTAGGTAAAAAGAAATAATAATAATATTATAATAAAAATATTTCATGAGGCACACATGTAAACAGCTCGTGGATAGTGTAACATGAGATGCATGTTCCCCAAATGATTTACAACTTATAATGGTGTGGATAGTAGTTAGACATGGTTCAAAGGACAATAGAATATAATTATATATAGATTTATATTGTTATGAACTTAGAGCTACTTAGGATAAACGAATGTAGTTTCATGTTACAATTTGAAGTCATTCTAGAAAGAAGAAAAAGGTAATTTAGATTTTTTTTTTTTGGTGGTTACGAGGTCGGGCAAATTGACAGATTCTGTTTAGAGATAGGGTATAGAAAAGAACATCTAAACTATAAAGTTTTACTGAAAAATAACGGTTGAAATGCATTTAGGAGGTTTTAGGGATTAAACAAAGGAAATTTGAGATTTCTGAAATGAGGAAAGATATTTTTAATTTTAACACGAAAATTACTTTGCACATGGGCTATTCAAAGCAAATGCTCAATATAATCTTGAATAAATCTTTATTGTATTTTATTCAAAGAACTTCACTAAAAGATATGATTTTTTGTATGTGAAAGACTTATAATATTAACTGAAAGACTGCCAAATTTTATGAAGATATACACATTATATTGAAAGTTAGAAGTATTAAATTTATAAAGACTTTAAACGTGTACAAAGAGGTCACGTGGTCAGTCAAATTGACCGAGCCTGTGTTGAGAGAGTTAATAAAAACAACTCAGAATATTTAAAGCCATTTTCATCTGAGCAATGCCAGGTACTCTACTAGTATGAAATAAATTTAAATTACTCCTTTCTTTCTCTCTAGAATGACTTCAAATTGTAACATAAAACTACATTTGTTTATCCCTAAATAGTTAAAACTCCTAACAATGTACATCTATTTCTACATAAATATTATTGTTTTCTTGCCCTTTGAACTATGTTTAACTAATAATTCTGCTACACAAGTTGTAAATCACTTGACGAAAGTGTAGCTCATGTTACCCTATTGAATTACATATGATACTGCTTATGAGTTTACCTCATGAATATATATTGTTATTATTTTTTTCTTTCTATTACCTAATCTAACTGTCTGGTCCCACAAATACATCAACATATTCAGCTAACAAGTCAATAAGTTACTTCTGCTGCATTGAGTTTAGATTGTCTGCACAATCCTCAACTAGCAATCTTAGATGTGTTGGTAACCATATAATCACTTTCAGAAATGGTGCAATGGATTCAATCCTAATGTTACCATTAACCTTGGTTACTTCCACTTTGGCCCGGCATGGCCAGGTGGTTAGGGAGCTCAAATTGTAATCTGCGGGTCACAGGTTTGAATCCCCATCCAACCAAACATGCTCACCCTTTCTCTATTCGTTGGTAAAAGAGTAGCCCAAGAGTTGGCGGTGGGTGGTGATGACTAGCTGCCTTCCCTCTAGTCTTGCACTGCTAAAATAGGGACGGCTAGTGCAGATAGCCCTCGTGTAACCTTTGCGCGAAATTAAAAAAACAAACAAACTTCTACTTTGCTTACTCTATGACCATTACAGTGTGAATCTGGATAACTGACCATCCACAATTACAAAACAACATTGTTGAGCTGTAGTTAATTTTCATGAGTTTAACTTAAGAATTTTGCTTTTGTCTGATTTTATTTTTGCTTTTATAAATTTTATTTACCTTTTTATTGTGCATCATTTTATTCTGATGTATTACATTTGTGAGTCATTTTACTTGGTTTACCATTATTTTGAGTTTTGGTGTAATGTTATATTTTACATCTATTGTTTTATTTTTAATTATAAACTTTTATACATATACTTGGCCATTCTGCTTCTGTATTTATTTTTTTCTCCCATGTTTCTATAAATTTCAGATTGTTATCCCATCTTTTGCTGATTATCCGTTGTGATCAGTTGCTTTAATTTTGTATTGTATTTAGCTTTTCATTACATTTAACTTTGTATTTAATTTAGTTTTTAATTACAGTTAATTCTGTATCTTTTGCTTTGATTTCGTATTTCATTTTCACTAAATGAATTTTGTGCAGTGCAGTTTTTCTACCATGTTCAGTTCAGTCTAATGATTTCAGATTTAGTTCTGCATAATTTTCATTCTGTTATGTTAGTTTTGCTCTTGTTATATTAAGTCTCTTTTATTCTATAATTTTAGTTTACTGACTGTTGGAGCATCTGTGTACTTACTAAAGTTTCCTTTGTTTGCCTGTAGGTTTCATAACCCTTTGAATTTCATCTAAAGAGATGATTAATGGAAATAATGCATATGTGGGTTAGTTAATAAATTTGTACAGCCAAACTTAATTTAAAATATTTGAGCCATGGAAGGCCCTGAGATGAAGAAAAGAGAATACAGTTCAAAACTGATATAATTTAATCTTCTGTAGAGGGGTAATACAGAGGTTTGTACAAGTTAGCATGAGCTTGGAGTTAATCTTTAATCTCTCCTAACTGTGTAAGATACAAATGACTACTTATATAAGTAATCTAGATTGTGGGGTGCCACACTATAGAACTTTGGTCTGACCTTAAAGGTGAAATGACAATTTGTTTTGTCTTCATTAGGTGCAAAAGTCTCTTACTTTTCTCCTAGCACCAGTGGTCACAAAAGAATATGCTAGATCTCGGAAGCCAGCCATTGTCATAGTATAGCCCATCATGTTTTATCGGTGTATAATAAATATTTTTCTTCTTGTTAACGGATGTTTTTTAAAGTATATTATGTGTTCTCCTTCTTAATTCTCTTCCAAACATCTCTGTTTAATTCTCCTATTATTTTGATACTTAGTGTTAAGTAACCTGTTGGTTTCAGTTTTACCTGGAAATACCATGTGGTCATATAATTCTTTCCATACAGGGTTGGTGGATTACACCTACCTTGCAACCCCAAAGCAACCATCACTTTCCATACTATAACTTTTAATATGGTAAATATATATTGACGAAATTTGGCAAGCATTTAGTAAGCATTACAAGTCTTTCAAAAACAAAAAAATATCAGACTTTTCAATTGACTGTTTTTACTAATTTACTAAACAAATTTTCATGAAGGTATAGAGTAAGAGTGTTGACTGTTCTGAGTGCAAAGTGATTTTTGTGTTAAGATTAAAATACTCTTCTTGATCTGAAAATTTTTTAATTTAATTTGCTTAGCCTCTAAAAAAATTCCAAATAAATATCAAACTTTTTTTTCAGTAAAACTTTGTATTCTTTCTATTATTTTCTTTACCATTACTATATACATACTTGGTCACTTTGACTGACCTTGTAAGTTACACTTTTCTTCTTTCTCGAATGACTGAAGATTCTAACAGAAAACTACATGTGTTTATCCTAAATAGCTTGAGGCTCATAACAATATACATATGTTTCTACTTAATTTTGTTGTTTTATTGCCCTTTGAACTGCGTCTAATTAATAATCCTCCGTACAAGTTGTAAGTCACTCGGCAAACCTGTAGCTCACATTATGCATGAGCTATTCATGAGCACACCTCATGGAGAATTATTAATTTTCATTATCTTACCTTATCTAACCTAATAAATTTCTTATTTTTACATTTGAATTACTTTTATAACAATAAATAAAAAATATACATGAAAAATGAGAAATATAGTACTTACCTTTGACCTCTTATTTTTTGCTGTTAGTTACCAATGAAATTTAAGCCTACTTTTTTTTATAGTAATGGAAATGGTAAACTAAATACCTTTTATTCACTTAACTAATGCACCTCAGAACATACAATAATCAAACACACAAAGCAAACAATGTACTTTTACTCATAATTTAACTGGCTTTCTAGCTATGACATAAGAGCCTTAAAATAATTCCCTAAGCTTCTTGATCTGAACCCTGCAAGAGAAACTTTTAAACTAAAGATGGAGTGGACAATACTCTGCACTTAAAATAATGTAATATAATATGTCATTTGATATATTAAAACTTTGTCTTCCTATTGGTTATAAATGATACAAAACATCAGATGGAATTATTGTAAATTTATGAAAGAGGATGTGACATGTGGATGTGGCAAGTTGTTCTGACTTTTAAGTTTATGTCTCCAGTAAAGAAAGAAGATTGGAGGCTTTAAAAATTAAACTTCACCTCAGCAGTATCTATATTATAATAAGTAATTTGCATTAAACTCTGTACTTCAGAGAGGGGTGGTTAATAAGTTATAGAATGGGCTAGACCTAGAAAACAAATGTCAAGATTCTCATACAAGGAAAGAATTAGGATTTATTCATATACTTCCTTTTAATAGTAAGAAATTTAAACTTTTATTAAAATCTAATTAACTAAGTTTTAATGAAAGGTTTGTGTGTATACATTGATAATAAAGTAGTTTAATTAACTAAACTTTGAATGAAGCTCTATAAAAGGTCATACATGCACACTTTAACCTACCTGTAGAGAGAGGATTAATACAATTTTATTGAGATTATGCTGTTTCTTTATTTTCCAGATAGTAACTTTTCAACCACCTGTTGCTCATTTGCCAAGAATACTTGTTTCACTTGGTATGTCCCCATATGATGGCCCATCTCCTTGCTCATTGAAAGATTCATATCCAGTTCTTTTGGATGGCAAGTTTGTTGGATGGGTTCCACATGTTTTTGCTGCAAAGCTTGTTGATAAACTTCGATACATGAAAGTCATGCAAAAAGAGAAGGTAATACTATGAATAATTATTTGAATTATGTGTAGAGGTGCAATCATTCTCCAGTTCTTCCTAAAGACAAATTATAGAAAATATAAATTACAGTATTGAAAAACACTTCCAATTAAAGAATATGCTGTTTCCAAATTATTTAAAGATATTTGTTAGTGTTTGTATAAAAATTTGAAGTGTGAGTTTAATGTTAGACTACAGAATAGATCAGTGGTTCCCAACCTTCTTTCCAAAGAAGGACCAGCAATCTCCAACCCCATAATTTCATGGACTGCTTCATATAATATAAACTTTTTAGAATATGTTTAAATTACATTTTAAAACACTATACTTCAGTAACTATATTTTAAAACATGTTTTTGTTTCAGCTGTTTTATGCGCTGGCTGAAATCTCCCTATGGACAGGTGGTTTGTAACCACTGGAGTAATGTCAGTATTGACTTATAACTGTGAAAAAGAAATTAGTAACTTTATAAAGCACTTGCAATTTATGTATATATGATATTTCTTTAAATTAAAATATTCTATAGCAGTTGTGAATTTTTTTCCAGTTTTTATAGTAAAAAGCTACTTTACTCAACTTTCTAAATGTGAGTTCTTTTAGAACTATACAAATAAAATATTCATATTTATAACTATCATAATCAAATTATTTGAGATAATAGACATTAGCATCCAACATAATTTATACCCTTTGCTCATTGATAGTTTTGCATAATGTTATGACTGGTTGCTATAAGGAACTTGTAAAGAAAATAGTGTCTATGTCAACATTTTAGAGCATTGCACCAACTTTCCAAGACAAGCTACAGAGTTTAAAATTTGGTTACTTGGAAAAAAGTGGTATTGATAGTGATATATATCTCAAGGGAGAACTTTTAAATTTTGCACAAATTAAAAAAATTGTTGCAGTAACTATTGCAGTTTTATTACATGCTGGAATGTGGAAACTCATACATGTGTTTCATCTTCATGACATCATAAAATCATGGCATAGGCAGGACGAATAAACTGTTGGTAAATTATGACAGCATAATGGTCTCAAATTGGCTCATTAGGAAGGGCATATGTCTTAAAACTTTTAGTGAATGAGATAAATGTAAGAAACACAAGCTTATTTTTAACTGTTTTCTTACTTCTTTATTTTTGAGTATAATATTTATCATTGGTTATGGTATATGTCGTAAACCTTCCAGATAATATTACAGTTTTAGTGCCTTCCAAAAAACAAGAAAAAGAATAATTACAATATTTTAAGGCATAAGTGGCTTATATGGAATTGATTATGGCTGAAAAAAAAAAGTTGTTATTGTGGTGCTATCTAGCAAGTTGTAAATTATATATATTGAACTGAATTTTATGTCATTCTACTTTAAGCTTTAACTTTTAAAACAATTTTTCTATAATTAAATTTTACAATATGTTTTCATACTCAGTATATTACAAATTCTGTATTCTGCTTCTCAAAGGATATGCAATAATATATATATATATATCCTCAAGTTACTATTTTGATCAAAGAAGCTTTCAAATATATCAAAAGAAATTGACTATGTAAACAGTGTGAAGTGTAGAACTGCTAACTTTGCTGGAAATGAGAAAGCATTATTCATTTCATAAGAAAGATTTTCCTCATTTTGTATAAATGTTAGTAGACAGTTACATTAGTAGTTTGTTGGGAGCTAAATATTTTGATTGACTTGTTGCTGATGTTTCAAGACTACTTAGTCAACAGGGAATCCTTGCACCATTGAGTTGTATAAAAGCAGATTTTGTAAGGAATGAATATTAATATGCACATATTTCTGTATCTAACCTGTAAAAATAAAATGTAAATTTCCATGCATCAAGTAAACAATTTAATTAAAAATAGCTTTTGAAGGTGTTTTCTTTTTTTCGTGCCTTTTGCAAATGTATGATGCACCATTAAAACTATAAACTGTGCTGATGTTTAAGTAGACTATTTTAACCTTAATTTGTTATTCAACAAATAAAAACTTTTCAGCATTCTAACATTTATTGGATGCCCCATAAAAACAACATTGTACTAGTTTATCTTTCAGAAACATTATTATGATGCTGACAGGTTATGGCACAAGAATATTATAGCACTAATAGATTGTCTGACAGGAACAACCTTGTGGCATTGCTTAGTTATCCGACAGGAATAGTAATGTGACATTAATTGGATATCTGACAGGAACAGTATTATGTCACTGCAAATATTAGCTCATTTTTATGTCAAACAAGCATAATTTATCATTCAACTTCTAACTGTAAATGAGCATATATAGTATTAGGTCATCAAGAAATTAATATCGTGATTTGGAACACTTTCATTAACCACCCCCAAAAAACATACATCACATATAATAGTTAAACAAACTGCCTAAATGTTATGTTAGTGTAGCCTACTTAATGTGTAAAGTTCAGTATACTGTAATCCGTTATAGTGACGGCACATGATGAGACACACATTTAGCATGTAATGCTGTTTGAATACAAGAAGGGAAACAATGCCTCTGTAGCCACAAATATTATCAAAGAAGTTTACGGAAATGTTTTGAACATTCGTAAGTGTCAACGATGGTTCAGAAAATTTTGTTCAGGTGACTTTAGCCTTAAAAACTCTGACAGCAGGGGCCGACATGTTGGAATTGATATTGATGCTTTAAAGTTCTCCCCTACACACCATATATTCTTCAGATATGGCACCATCAGATTACCATCGTTTTCGTTTGCTGCAACACCATCATAACACTTCGAATACGGGCTTGGTCAATTTGACTGACCACATGACCTTTTTGTACTCGTTTATAGTATTTATAGAATTAATACTTATAACTCTCAATATAGTGGGTATATCTTCACGAAATTTGGCAGTCTTTCAGTTAAATTATAAGTCTTTCACATACAAAAACTCATATTTATAGTGAAGTATTTTTAATAAAATATAATAAAGATTTGTCCATGAATATATTCAATATTTGTTTAGTATAGTCCGTGTGCAAAATAATTTTAATGTTAAAGTTAAAAATACTTTTACTCATCTCAAAAGTCTCAAATTTCCTTTGTGTAATCCCTAAAACCTCCTAAATGCATTTCAAACTTTTTTTTGTCAGTAAAACTTTATAGTTTATCTGTTATTTTCTCTGCCCTATCTCAAAACGAGATTGGTCAATTCGACTGACCTCGTAACCCCCAAAAATAAATCGAAATATACCTAAATTACCCTTTTTTCTTTCTAGAATGACTTCAAATTGTAACATGAAACTACATTCGTTTATCCTAAGTAGTTCTAAGTTTGTAGCAGTATGCATTTATATATAATTAAATCTTATTGTTTTATTGCCCTTTGAACTGTGTTTTACTACTATCCATACCATTAGAAGTTGTAAATCACTCGGGAATGTGCAACTTACATTACGCTATCGAATTACATTACCCATGAGCTGCTCGCCTGCGTGCCTCGTAAACCATTTTAATCATATTGTTATTACTTATTTTACCTAATTTAGTCTTAAATAACTTAAAAAGATCTGTATTTGGAAGGTGTTAAAGAGGACAACAGCATGTTTTTGTTTCAAAACCAAGTGATTTCTTTAATCAAGGCATTAACAACTTGATTATAAAATGAAAAAGCTTCATTGATAAGAATGGAGACTATTTCATTCAATAAATTTTTTGTTTTGATATAGAAGTTGTTTGAGTTTTTCATCTAAAAGTTCTTGACGACATACTAGAATTAACTTTACGTCTTCACAATTAATGACATTACACTTTCATATGGAATAAAATTATCACAAACAGCAAAGACTCTCTTATACTAATGTTGTGTGCTTAAAATCAAAACCTTGATAAGATCCTCAGCCACTTCTCTGTCTTATATTTTTACTCTGATAACTCATTGCTAGCAGTATAATGTCAAAGCACAATATTCTGCCATATGTCTGATTATTGTATCACTAATGTTAGGGTTATATATTTTTTATGCTAGAGCATTTGCTCTTAACCTTTGATTTGAAATGAGTAGTTTTATAGCTATTTTTCAATATAAAATATATTGTGTACTTTAAATTATAAATGTTTATGTGCAGAATTAATCAAAATTGATTCATTAACTTTACTGAATAAACATTCAAATTGAAAAATTTGTTAGTTTGTAATTAGCTACTCTCTAACTTCTATTCATCTTACTAGGTGCCTTCCACACTAGAAATTGCATTTGTAGAAGCAACAACCAAAGCATCTCAGTATCCTGGTATTTACTTGTTTTCTACTCCCGCCCGCATGCTAAGACCAGTTGTGAATCTTACCACCAATACCATTGAACTCATTGGGACTTTTGAACAAGTGTACTTGAATATTTGTGTTGTACCAGAGGAGGCTTATGAAGGGGTTTGTATTTCCTTTTGGTGTTTCTTTATCTGTATTTTAATGTTTTTTGTATTATGTGCTATTTTGTAAAAAAAAGTATTCAATATAATTTTTTATTTTACTGAGGTTATTTCAAGAGACAGGGAATTGTGAGGAATATTTCAGTCTTAGCTTGGTATATAGTTTTACTACCAACCTAAATTTTTTTAATTGGCCATACCTTATGATATATTATTGGGATTAAGGCCAAAATATTGCTAACTGTGCAGGTACCCCACTGATGATTACTAGGTTAATTTTTAATTATGATTTATTTATGTAGCTTAACTTAATCAGATATAGAAAACAATTTGAGAGATCTCAACCTCTCCTCATATGACAACCCCTCCATCCCAGGCACCATTTCAGTAGCCCTTTTCTGAACCATTTCCAACAATTCAATGTCCTTCCTAAGGTAAGGAACCCAAGACTGAATACAATACTCCAAATGTGGCCTAACCACTGACCTATACAATGAAATTATATCTTAGACTTGTATTCAATATTTCTGAAGATACAACCTAAAATCCTATTTGTCCTACCTCTACCAACAGCACACTGCTTGGATGGCTTAAGAGACTGATCAATTATTACATCAGGATCTCTTTCTTTTATGACACTGTTAAGGTTATTCCCATCCAAATTATACATATAATTGAAATTATGATAACTCACATGTATTGTCTTGCATTTATTATAATTAAAAACCATTTGCCATTTATTTGCCCAGCTCACTAAATGATCTATTCCCTTTTGTAAAGCAGCAGCAGCATCTTCACAGCTATCAACACCCAAGACCTTAATATCATCAGCAAATTTAGGTAATTTATTGACCATTACTTCATTTATTTCATTGATGTAAATCAAAAAGAACAAAGATCCTAAGCAGCATCTTCACAGCTATCAACACCCAAGACCTTAATATCATCAGCAAATTTAGGTAATTTATTGACCATTACTTCATTTATTTCATTGATGTAAATCAAAAAGAACAAAGATCCTAAGACCCGAGCCCTGAGGTACCCTACTTGTAGCATTAATCCATTTTACCTGAACTCCATTTACAACAACCCTCTGCTTTCTTCCATCTAGCCATTCTTCTGACCAATTTGTTAAATTATCTCCCACACCTACAGAGGTAATTTTTTTACAAGCTATTTATGTGGCACCTTGTCAAATGCTTTATGAAAATCCAGATACACCAAATCTACACCCTTACCATCATCTACTTAGCAATAACCTTTTTAAAGAATGTCAAAAGATTTTTAAAGTAAGATTTTCCCTTAGTGAAACCATTTTGACTATCTAATAAAATTCTAAACTTTGTTAAATGGCTTTGCAAAGCATCTTTTTTTTCAGACTTTCCAAAACTTTTCCCATAACTGATGTAAGACTAATGGGCCTATAATTACTGGGACAGTTTTTATCACCTCTCTTGAAAAGAGGAGTGACATTAGCCAACTTCCAATCCACTGGCATCTGCCCACTATTTAAGGACTTACAAAAAATAGTAGCAAGTGCCTCACATATCCAATCCTAACCTCCTTCAAAACCCTTGGGGATATATTATCTGGCCCAGGAGCCTCATCATTCTTTAAACTTTCCAATTTTTTATAAAAGCTCAGACTTAATGCATTCATCTTGTTCGATATTGTTTTCATCTATCAACTGTTTAAGATGTGGAATACTGCTTAAATCTTCATTAGTAAAAACTAAGGAAAGAGCAGAATTTAATAACCCAGCCATTTCATAATCATCGTATACGAGCCTTCTCTTATCATCCTTCAAGGGTCCTACCCCAACCTGTTTTGTTTACCCTTAACCCTTTCACAACGGGAGCCTCTTTAAATGCTTTTCTGCTCAAATCACTGTGTTACATTCAAAATTTAATTAAACACCTTTACTATCAATGTATGTGAATGAAATTTATATAATAATGTATATTATGAATTAAAGTTTTATTTTATCCAAGTTTTAAGTCCTTTATTTCAAAATAAACTACTTAAAACTTCAGATGTATTGTCACATGGCTAATAAGCTATGAAAATTCTCTACTTTGGCCGTCTGAATCTTCAATAATACAATGGTAGTTGGTTAGAGGTATGTCTAGACAATAAGTTGCTCATGTAACCTTTTGACTCCTTTATTTCAAAGTTCTCTGAATGAATACATTTGAAACAACTAATAAATTTTTTCAACCTCTGACAGATGCCATGCCCACCTTCAACAGACTTGTTTGAGCTTTATAGCCTACATGTAGATGCTACATAGATGTGCATAATCATTAGAAGGAGATCATTTTACACAATAATCTAACAACAGTTATTTTGAAATTGGTACACAAATTATATGCAGTTGTCATCACAGATTACTTGTAATTGACTGTATTATTGTTGGCTGCTTGATCGACTATAGCACTTATGGTTGTTTCTTTCCTAAATATATTATAGTTAGAGATACAGTTTAAATTGTATTTAGGTCTTACTATTATATTTTAGTTAATATGTATTAGTTATGTTTTAAAATGTTTAGTTAAAGGTTTTAAACATTTTTTAAATGTACATCATACTTTGCGTCCATTCTCAAGGCTTATGATATTATTTAGTAAAAACACTTAGTTATAATAATGTCATTCTTTGTGCCCAAGATATTTATGATATTTTACAAAATCTTACCAGTTTTTGAGAGGATACATTAATAAGTCTCAGAGTTACCACATGTATTGTTGTACAAGTGAAATTCATTACTCAATTTCCACATAATTGCATGAGCACGAATATTTAGTAAGCCAGATCGTTTTTTAACTAAAGCTATTTATTGAATGATGATTGGCATCATTGTTTAAAAATGGGTCTTAAGCCAATAAAGGTTGAGAACCACTGTTCTAGGAATCTAGATGATAAACTCACAAATGGAATGTATAAAATTTAAAATAGTATTAAAAGCTTGATTTATTTAGCACTAAAGAAAATTTAATGTATACGTTTTAGCCATATAAAGATAATCTATTCATCATTCCAATTATGCTTTGGTTTTATAGTTTGTTGAAGCTTTTGGTTTTCTTGTGATATCATAGAATATACTTTTTTACTCACATCATCAGTCTTAATGGTACTGAAGTCTTGTTTAAATTCAAGTATGGTCTTAAAGTTTTTATGAATAAAGTTTCCTTAACCCTAAGCAATCAGGTGAACAAAGGATTGAAAACTGGTTGCTATAAAGAGGAATACTACAGTTCCATGCATGTACTCACACAAATAACAGCACATCAACCTTTTTTTTTTTTTTCAAGTGTTCCTGAATTTGCATTTCAATGATAAAATAGTTGAACCAATATAACCTCTCTTACAGCAAGGATGTAAGTATTTATAGATGATGTGGGAATGCTTGAGTGATGGGATACTGTCTTTCAAATAAAAATAAGTTTTGAATTCTTCTTTGAGTTTTAAAAACCAATCTTATATTAATTTCTGGATAAGTTCTCTTCATTGGCCATTTATTTTTAAAGAATCTGTACACTTGGCTAGATATGGTAACACAAAGGTCACAAGACAATGTATAACATTTGATATTAGATGAATGGGATTGTTGACTTCCTTCAAAAACCTAACTCTCTGAACACGGGCTCGGGCAATTTGACCAACCACATGACCTCTTTGTACTTGTTTAAAGTCTTTATACATTTGATACTAATAATTTTTAATATAATGTGTATATCTTCACGAAATTTGGCAGTCTTTCAGTAAACATTATAAGTCTTTCACGTACAAAAATCATATTTTTAGTGAAGAATTTTTAATAAACTAAAAAAGACTTCTTGAATATATCAAGTATTTGTTTTGAGTAGTCTGTATGCAAAGTGATTTTCATGTTAAGATTAAACATTAAAATCTAAAATTTCATTTGTGTAATCTCTAAACCTCATAAATACATTCCAAATGTTTGTTTTCAGTAAAACTTTATATTTTATCTGTTATTTTTTTACCCTAACTCTATACGTGGTTGGTCAACTTGACTGACCTTGTAACCACCAAAACAAATAAAAATAAATCAAAATTACCCTTTTCTTTCTTTCTAGAATGACTTCAAATTGTAACATGAAACTACATTTGTTTATTCTAAGTAGCTCTTAGTTCATAACAGTATACATCTATATATAATTACATTTTATTGTTTTATTCTACTTTGAACCATGTCTAACTACTATCCGCACCATTATAAGTTGTAAATCACTCGGGGAATGTACAGATCATGTTACAGTAACGAATTACATTACCCACAAGTTACTACGAGCTGCTCACATGTGTGCCTTGAAAAACATTTTAATTATAATATTATTATTATTTATTTTACCTAATCTGATATTAACTAACCTAAAAGGATCCCTATTTTTTACATT
>NW_013666903.1:150658-216293 GCF_000517525.1 Limulus polyphemus | reverse complement strand
ATTAAACGTAAGAGAGAACTATTAACAAATCCTGAAAGAGAGAATGTGACAGGTAGGCATGGCAGGAGGGGTCTGATTTTCTATTTGATAGCTCTGTAACCAAACAAAATTGAAAGCTATAAAAATTATGGTTTGTCTGAGCAATGATGATTTTATAGTGAGTAATTTATGTTTAATTTTGTACTTTTTGAAGGAGTGGTGGATAAAATAGAGACGATGCCTAGAGAAAATGTGTTCCTCTAGTGGAAATTCATGATTTTTTTTTAAATATTGCCTTGTGGAATTAAGAACTTAAACTTATATACTATTAAAATATGGATTATTAGCTAAGAGTTTATGCTATATTAATTGGTATAACATAAATAAAAAGTAGTTTAGTAAAATTTTGAATGTAAGACACTAAAACTTTGTGTCATGTGCAGTAAAGGATACTCGAGGCAATAGGGTTAAACACACCAACTAATTTTTTGCAAGAAGTATCTGATATTAGTATGTTCTTTTCAAAAAAAAGTGTTGGTTCTGAGTTTTAAATAAATTGTTCTTGAACTGCTCTGAAATAAAGCTCTTAAAATTTCAGTATAATCCAGAAAAAGTTTTTATATGAAACAGTCAACTTTAAAAAATAATGATGGTGGTTTCCAAAAAAAAAGATAACTATGAGTTACTTTGTTTTTTAGTGGTGAATTGAATACTGTTTATTCAGTTAATCAAGAAACTGTCTTACTTGGACTTGTTCATTAAAAACCATAAATGTATTATCTATGTATCTTCAGGTTATAGGTCTGAATTCTCCTGGACAGTTTTCCAGTTACATTTTTCTCTTTTGCACATAAAAAAAGATTGGCCAAAAGAAGTTTTCATTATTGATAGAACATATAGTGACATAAGACCTGTTGGCTCACACTGTGGTGTATTATATGCAAAGGTTAATAAAACAGATGTCTAAATGTGTAGCAACAGATGTCGCTGCAAAGCCAATAGTTTCCATAATTGGAACTTTTAATCAGAAACTAGCTGGATTTTTGGTTCCTTTTTTGAAGGAACATATTTTTATAGTGAATACACAGTTAAATATAATATTGAATTCTCTTCATTGGCAAAAAACCTAAAACTTGATAAACTGATTTATTGTGCTAATTTTGACATTATTTTTTTGTTCAATAACCTACCTCTGAATGAAGTAAACAGCTAACATGTATTTATTTTTTAAAAGTACCGAAAATGTAGAAGAATTAATCAAACCATTTATTAAAAAATTATTAGAATTCATCACAAAACAGTCTTGTTTGGTTTTTGTTAATGAATTTTGTGATCAAATAGATGTGTTCTCAAGGAAGTGAAAGTTGGTTTCCTGTTTTTGTAGTTTGAGAAAACTTTTTACCTACCTGTCAGAACTACATTAATGGTGGATAGGGCTAAGTTAGTTTGATCCAAAAGGTAGAAAATTCTCAAACTACACAAAAACAGATGTCTTGTAAGTTTGCTAAAAGAATATAAATAAAATAATGTCATTCCTAATTTTTTAAAGTTTAGAATTTCATCCAAAATAACACAAAACTATGGACTGTATATTAATGAATAAAAAAAGTTTTCTGAATGTAGAGATTTGTGTAAAATCAGAATTACAACACACTACATTCCCATTACAAAAAAAAGAATTAGTTTCTTTAAAAAACAAATAGCTTTTCTGGAATTTATATATTTAAATTAATTAATTGAAGAGAATTGTAACAATATCTTATTTCGAATGAAGTTGAACAGAGTAAAACATTTTCAGTTTAGTGCATTAACCTGTATCAGGTAATCTAATCAAGTGCTTTATAATCTTTCTGATTATGAGTTGAGTGATCTGGAGAAGAATGTTCAAGCCAGGGGTTTAAAATTCTGTATTTCAATTCAAAATATGCAGTATATAGATTTATTTACACTGTTAGAATTAATCTTAAGAAATTTAGAAGAGTTCCCTGTTTGACCAAATGATATAAGCTTCCAAGAGGTTTATACTGATAATAATCACAAGTATTCTGTTCACAATATACCTAGAGAAGAAGTAGAAGCTTTACAATCTTTAAAAAATGATAAAGATATCATCATTGTAAGACCAGATAAAGGTAATGGCATTGTAATCCTGAATAAATGAGGTTATACCATTAAGGTTTTGGATATATTAAAAGACGAGTAAATTTAGGAAACTAAAAGAGGATCTGACAAAACAAAGAGAAGCAAATTTACAGATATTTTTGTTAAAGATTATAAACAGTTTCATTAATGATAGGACCTATTATAACATAACACCTGTAAACTCTCACTATGGTGTATTATATGCAAAGACTTATAAAACAGATGTCCTTGTCTGGCCAATAGTTTTCAATATTGGCACTTTTAATTACAAAGTAGTTGAATTTTTAGTTCCTTTTTTTTAAATAAATATGCTTATAATGAATATGCAGTTAAAGAAAGTTTTGAATTCCCATCAGGTAACAGTTGATTTAGTTTTTCAAAATACTGAAAATATAGAAAGATTAAGTAAAAAACTTTTTCAAAAAATATTAGAATTCACCACAAAACAGTCCTGTTTTGTTTTTAATGATGAACTGTATGATCAAATAGATGGGGTTTCAATAATTTCATAGTTGGCTTCCTGTTTGGCCAATTTTTTTATGTGCAAAGTAAAAAATGTCACTGTGGTTACTATCCAGAAGAATTCATACATGTATTTGAGATATAAAGATGATACATTTGTGGTTTTTAATTAACAAGTCCAAGTAAAAGTTTCTTTATTTATTGAATAAAAAACATACTAATATTTTTTACTTTTTTAAGGAAAAAAAGTAACTTGGTTATCTTGTTTGGATACCAAACTTAGTAGCTATGACAGATTCTTTCAAGTTTTTTTTTTTTTTTCGCAGGAAAATGTTTTCAGGGTTATATTCACATTTCATGAATTTATTCCAAAGCAAATAGATTTTCAAAGAAAGTTAACCACCCCATTCATCTAATACTAAATATTCCACATTGTCTTGTGACCCTTGTCTTACCATATCTAGCCACATGTACAGACTCTCTGAAAAATAAAATTCAAAGCCTAATCAAGAGAATCTTTGCACAAGTTGATGTGAGAATGGTTTTTGAACCTTAAGGAAGAATTCAAAATTTCTCTTTTACATCAAAGACAGTATCCCTTCATTCAAGTATTCCCACATCATCTAAAAGTATTCATGTTCTTGCAGTGAGAGAGGTTATATTGTTTCAGCCATTCAAATACTTGAAACACAGATTAAAGAACACTCAAAAAGGATGGTTGATGTGTTGTCAACTGTACAAGAGCACATATGGAAATGTAGTATTCCTGTTCAAAGTGACTTCATGAGTAAAACAAAAGGGAATTCCTGCTCCTCCTTGCCAATTCAGTCTGCTTTTCAAAATAGAGAAATGCAGTCACCCATTACACTGACATTCCTCAGGAACCTCGGTGGTGGACCATGGAGGCTTCCATCTGAGTGTAAAATTCCATGTTACTATACGTATGTTTATTTATCCACTCAATGAAAAGAGGGTGAAGTTGGTTCCCTACTGGCACTTCCCCTGGATGTTTTCTTCCTTGGCAGACAGCACTCAATATAGCCGGTGATCAATTAATAATTGGGGCCAAACTTTGTGGGATGTGCATCTTAATTTCTGATTCAGGATTACAACACCCTGTTCTTACAGTTGTGTGCAGTAGATGCTTCACTACTTATTAATTCCAGTTGCAGAAGGTTTTTTCCTGCTTCTACGGTTGGGTTTGAGAGACTTTGTCTGCCTCATAATACAGGCAATGGGATGTCTGTACTCTGTTCCAACAGTTGGGCAAATGCTACTTCTCCTCCTCTTAATTCTGGATACAGGATGTCTCTGCCCTGCATTTATGGTTGAGTGAGTTATTATTTTGCCCATAATACCAGCTACAGCTTTCCCTGTTCTTACAGTGGAGCTGAGGCAACGTTAAGACCCCGTAATGCTGGGTTCAGTTTGTCATACTTCTTGCTTCCATGGTGGTTTTGGGAGTTTGTTTGGTTATGGCTGTTGCTCACTTCCTCTTCATAATTCTTGTTGCTTGACGTCCACATGCCCTAGCCACTTGTTATCACATTTTCTTTTTCTAGTTATATGTTGCTACAGCTTGCATCTTCTTAACACTTTTATATTTGTGCAAGCACTATCTTTTCCACCCATTTTGTGTTCCTTTCCTCATTCTTGAGCAAAGAGCATACGTGTTCCAGAAGTAGTGCGGTACTCTGCGAGTGTACTTCCTTTTCATTCTGGGTGGTCGCTTTCAGCTTGGTTTGTTCTTTGTGCACCTACACTGGATTCTAGCTTTTGTGTGAGAGGAGGTAAGTCTCTTTCGGAAGTTAACATTTTCAGTGTATAATGGTGTAGTTAGCTCCCTCTGCTATTCCCACTCAATCCTCACTTTTGAGAATTGGCAGGTACTAGAATAAAAACACGTTTTAATGGTGCAGTACTAATGATGGAGAGTAGTCACATGATATGTACATGTTCAGAAATGGTGTGAAACTGGGGAGGCATAAAGACTGGTGCACTGGTTACTAAAAATTATTTTAGCAATGCTTAGAGGGCAGACAACAATCGAGATAGCTTTTGTGTGAGAGGAAGTAAGTACCTATCAGAAATACATTTTCAATGTAAGAAAATGTTAACATTAAAAATATTTGGAATTTATTACTAGATGCAGTAATTGTTAAGAAAGGAACAACAACACTTGATTGTGTTTCTATAGCAAATCCCTGCCAAAAAATTCACCTAAACATGGGTTATCAGTGGGAGTAACCAAGACTGTCTTAGGAATAATGCTATATAGAAGTCAGGTAAATATGTGTGTGTCAAACGTATAAAGGTATTGCACACTTGAGTGTAGCCAGTTCAGTGGCTTAAGTATGCCCCTGCAATTGTGGAGGGGGCCCGAATCGTAACTACAATTATATGGAAATAAATGTATGGGGTCCAATTACTTTTTATGCATCTTTTGCAGTTATGCCACTGAATCAATCATTACAAAGTGCACTATAGAAGAGGTTTCTTTACCTGATAGATTGCTATCTGAATGTACTTTCTCCTCACCTTCATTTGCTTTTCTGAGAAGTTGCTCAATAAAAATTAGCCTCTTATACCTTCAAGTTGTGTGCATTGGGTAAGTTACATTAATGCTCATATGATATGCATATAGCCTGAAAATGATGTGCTCTGATTGAGTATGAAATTTGAGTACTGAATAACAAGGTTTTCTTTCATCTTGTTTACTAGATATAAAATAACCATTAGCATTAAAAATATCTGGAAATATTGCAAAAGCCATATGTTGCCACATGTATTGATCTAATCATGCTAATGGTGTGAAGGTACATAAATCATATTCCATAACTTTACAAGTAACATGTGAAGAGAATGTGTTTACTCTGTTTGACCCAGTAAGTTTTAGGTATATAAAATATAATACCTCATTGCAGAAATTCTGCTAACAATTAGTTAGAATAGAATATATATAGATTTGTTTATATAATTATCTAAATACCCTTGTATACAGAGAACTTGTGCCATGCCACATAAAATAAATTAATTTTAGCCATTTTTTCTTGCATTCAGTAATTTTTTTCCATTCAATATAATCTGAGGTTCACCCCAACTATAAAGTGGTCACAACATTAACAAGATCAGATACTGATATTATTATTATCAGCTTGATAAAACATAAATTTATCATGACATTTTAGTGTTCTATTGACATCTTTTTAAGATCACAGCTTGGTGTTACAAGAGACTTGGATTCATGTGAAATATTAAGAAATCTGAGAAACATGGAGTGTTGAATTATTCCTACTCTAAGTGTGGTGATTACAAAGACTGAGATGAGAAAACTTCACATAAATAAAAGTAGTAGAATAGGTATGAAGGCATTAACATGAGAGGATTACAAGAAATAACCAAAATATCTCTCAGTGAATTGTTGACAAAATCTTTAATTTTCAAACTTTGATTTTTTTATACACAACCAATTCCTATTTATAATAAGAGATTTTTATAAAAATAAAACTTAGTATGTTAGTTGAATTGAAACTCTAGCACATAATTATAGCAGGTGTAATATAAGTTACCACACAAAAGTTCTACTTTTTGTTTTTATGATATTGTGTGTAATAAGTTGTATTACTACTATAAAGAGCATTTAAAATTTGAGTTTGTTTAATCAGAGTCTTGTAGATTTTTAGAATGATTATATCTAGTTGATTGAGAGCTATAAAGTTTGGAAAAGATAAAGCTGCAATCTATCTATTGTTGTTTTAAAAATACATAGTCATTTGATCAGTTATATGCATGAATGGAAATTAACTATCTACTAAGAATTCAAACCTCTTTTATTTCACATTTTAGATGGAATTTTAAATCATTACTGATTACTTTTACTTCACAAAAATATTACAGGAATATATCTTTCAACAAATTTTAATTAGTTCATTTCATCCAGTAATAAAAGTTGCTTTTAATTTGTTTTTAGGAAAATTCCCAATAATTATTGTTTTTATTTGTTAATATAATCATAGTATTCCTCTGTCTAAATTCAAGATGTTTATGCACTTGACTGTATGAAATGAAATTTTTGTTGCCATTCTTAAAAGTTTCATTACATATAATATTGAATGAACAATTGTAGTCATGTAATCATCAAAATAAAACTAAAATATTTTTATATCCTCATAGTTTTTCATTTTAAATATATTTTTTGCTTTGAAATGAAGGGAAAGTATTTGCTACCTTTGATTTCTGTTCTTGATAATAGATAACAACTCATCAAGAACTGAGAGAAACAAGTATGCTGAGTGTACTAGCCAACATGATTCCATTCTCAGATTTTAACCAAAGTCCCCGTAATATGTACCAATGTCAGGTAAGTTAGATAACAAATGATTTAAAATAACAAAATATGCTATTAGTTTGGATATTTAAACAGCAGCTTCTTTATTTAGTTAAAGTATCCTTATACCTTTCTGAAGAACTGCTAATAGCTTAGTTACCCTAGTGATTTTGATTTCCTGCCGAATGTCTGGTATCTTGATTAAATATCATGAGGGGTTTTTAGTGAATTGTAATTTCTTCCAAAAATATTGTAACACTGGAATTTACTTTAATATTATTGACCAAGATATATATTTATAATAGTTTTTAATTAGATGTATTATTTAGTAGCTAACAAAATTAACATGAATTAAAGTAAATAAGGTCTGAAAACATTATTTTAAGTTCAGTTTAGAGATATGGGAAAATTTTCAATACTTTCCATATTTTTATGTAGATATTGTTTTAGGCTTTTATCCAAAAGCTCAATCTTGTTATTTTTTTTTAAGTTGATATTCTACAGATCACAGAAAATAATTTTCTCAGAGTTTATCAGTTGAAAATAATTTATTATGTGATGCAAGTTATCATAATTATATTTTATTGTCTAATTTCATACAGGATTGAAAACGTGAAATGTTTGAGACTAGTCTATGGGCCACTTGGCAATTTTATAATAAATGTTCTACTTTAGAGAAGTCTAATGTAGTCTGTTTTATGTTAATTTAGGGAAAATTCTTTGTTCTTCGATTAGACGCTTTTAGAATTTGCGGCTGATTGCAGCCCAATGGATAACATGCTGGTCTTGAGGTTCTGTGGTTCTTGTTCTATTAACATTAAAAATATAATTGTACTATGCATTTTGGGGCTATGGATTGATTATAAGAGTGACAGTCAAATCCCACTTTTGAGTGTTATAAGAGTAGCCCAAAAGTTAGCAGTGAGGGGATGTTAGCTAGTTGCCTTCCCTTTAGTCTTATTACTTCAAAATCAGGGAATCGGCTAACACAGATATCCCTCATGTAGCTTTGCATGAAATAAAAAACAAACAGATTCTGGAATTTGCTATAGGCTTGGTGTTTGTGTTTTAACTGAAATCATTACAAAATTGTAACAATTATTAGCTTTTTGTGCTTCAGAACTTCCTAGATTGTTCCCTGTGTCTTTCATATTTTGAAAATTTCAAATACAAAAAAGGGTAGTATATTCTTTGTAAATCCTGATTGGCTAGACAGAAAGGAAATATGTTCAACAAAGATCTAGAAAATGATCCCTTCATCATTAGGGATGGACTGGTACAGCGACTTGACGTCCAGACTGAATAATATACGATCGGGATTTATGACATTACCAGTAGTATCAAGAGTTTTAAGAAAATATTGAGTGTTTTGTAAATGTGTAGACAGTGTAGATTTAATGGGATACACTATTCAATACATTAAAGATATGCTTAATTTGGTGTTGAGAAACAGTTATTTTCAGTTTAATGACATCTACTTTCAACAGTTATGGATCAGATATATTTATTACACCTTTGGAATTTGGAATGACTTTTTGAGCATTTTCTACTTTTCTATGATTTCCTCAATAACTTTCATCTACTATAAAACTCACTATTAAACGCTCCAACGAATCAAACATCTTTTCCTCCTTGATGTTCTAAGTTATCTTAAAAGATGGCAAGTTTGCAACAGAACTGTATCATAAACCTTGTGAGAAACCATTGTTTTTACATTACCACTTGCATCATCTACTACATATTAAATGCCCGGCATGGCCAGGTGGTTAGGGCGCTCAACTTGCAATCTGTGGGTTGCGGGTTCGAATCCTTGTCACAACAAACATGCTTGCCCTATCAACCATGGAGGCATTATAATGTGACGATCAATCCCACTATTCGTTGTTAAAAGAGTAGCCCAAGAGTTGGCGGTGGGTGGTGATGACTAGCTGCCTTCCCTCTAGTATTTCACTGCTAAATTAGGGACGGCTAGTGCAGATAGCCATCGTGTAGCTTTGCGCGAAAATTAAAAAGAAAAAAAAATATTAAACACGCAACTTTTATTGGACAACTAAGCTGCATTAATAAAACTTGTATAAATAATGAAAGTAGGTTCAAAGCCATGCAAAAACTTGTACACAAATTAAATATTAATAGATATCCAAAAACATTTTTTGATAAAACTTTATGAAACTATGAACATTGAGTCCACAGTAGAAAAAAGCAATTTAATGTGAATATTTACCATGCAATAGTCCTAAGATTTCAGTGAATTAATGAATGCTTTTGAGCACTGCACATATTAGGCACTAAAGCCAGTGGTGTAGCTGAATATTTTGATGATAAACATGATATAACCCTATAGTTCTCGGTGGATCATTTTAAATTCCTTTCTATGTAAGGTACTGCATTACATTCAAAATTTAAAAAAACCACTTTACTATCAATATATGTCAATGAAATTAACATTATGATGTATGTTATAATTTAAGTTTTATGTTATCTAAGTTATAATTCCTTTGTTTTAAAGGAAACATTTAAAAAAATACTTAAAATGCAGTTTCATGTCACATGATCCACGAGCTATGAAAAATCTCGACTTTAGCAGCAGTTCACTCTTAGCCACATAAGCTTCCAATGTACATGAGTATGTAGATGTAAAGTACGTGTATATGACCTACTTGACTTGTGATATCTAAAGTCCATAGCTGCTTTATCTGGGAAACAGCTATAAATTTTCCAACCCTTGATGGGTGCCATGCCCACCTTTTATACTTTGCCTTGAGATCTACAATGTACATATAGTTAGTAGACATAAGTGTATATATAGTCGTTAGATAGAGCTTAGTTAGGTTAGGTTAGGTGTGCAGTTTTCCTCACAGTATACATGTAATTGTCATTAGTATTGTTGTCTGCTTGATTGACTATAAGACTTACTGTTTCTTACCTAAAAATGCTATAGTTATAGAGATAGTTAAATTGTATTTAGGCCTTGCTTTTATATTTTAGTTAATTATGCATTATTTGTGTTTTTAAAAAATCATATTTTAAAGGTTTAATGATTTTTATACTTAACTTGTCTCCTAGATTGTAAAAGTGTATAAGTAAGATGGCATTATTTGCATGTGCAAAGTGTTAGTGAAATGAGCCTCTGTGCGAGAGTTGCCATATAATAATAATAATAAATATATTTAGAAAATCAATTTTCAAAGACTTCTACAAAGAGCTTAAAGGTATGTACATGTTTCCATTTCTTAATTTTAAACATTTCATTGCAGTATAGATTGATGATAATAGGTACAGTTAGTGATATAGTAGAGAAAATTAAAATATAAACATTTACCTTTAAAAAACTTTTAATATTCATTTAGAAGATTCTAGAGATTATGCAAATGAAATATGAAAACTGTGAGATAATCAATAGTATTTTTATACTTAGAACAAAAATCACTTTGCAGGTGAACTATTCAGAGTCTGAGTGCAAATAACCACATTAAATAACTTAAGAACATTTTTCACCCTGAGTTTTACACATTCCTCAACTTGGCAAAGAGTATACTTGGATCAGAAGTGGTGCGTTCCCCCCCTCTCATCTACAGGGGTATCCTTCGGATGCTTTCAGGGGCTACATCTGTTCTTCCCTTGCACCAGTTTCTCCTCCTAATCAATGCGAGATTCTAGCTAATCTTGTGAGAAGAGGGAAGTACTGTATCAGAAGTCATAATTTTACTATACTGACAGTGTACTTCTGATAGGTACTTCCCTCCACTCAAACTTCCTACCCATCCTAGGAACCCCACTCACTCCCAGTGCTTTCGTTATCTGCCAAAGTTTGAAGTGATAGTTTGGTAGATGCACATAAAGGGAGTCACATGAGTGTACTATGCTCCTATTGGTGGATAGGTGATGCATGATGATTTGCATGAAAGACACCTTGGAATCATTTGATTCCAATAGGAGTGTGTAAGGCTTGTGACATGTGTAATAAAAAAGTTTACATATAGAGGGCAACAATGAAAGAGAATAGCTAATCTTGTGATCGGAGGGAAAGTACCTATCGGAAATACATTTTCAGGATAGGAAAATTATAACTTCCATTACAACATACTTCTTAAAAGGACAATAAGGTCAATCTTACACCACATATATTGAAAAACCATCCACAGACTTTCTTAAGACCATGTTTATGCAAACCAAAGGTACAAAAGTCCATATGTGTTGCATTGAGGGACTTGACAGATATTTAGTGAAATAGGATTGTTGTGATTCCAGTAATTTCTTATGAAAACAACTATTGATTTTGGGGTGTAGATGAAACTTATGATTTTGTTGTGTGCTCCATTGACTTCAAATTCTTGTTTATTGTCTTTTTAATTATACCAACAGATGATGCCTATATTCTTTATAATAACTTTTTGGATTGGAGGGTTCTCTTTTATAACAACAGCCTACTCTTTTTTTAATGAAGGCATTACTTGAGATTGGCTTGAAGAGTGTTTTCAGAGCCCCTTGTTGTTTCTAAATGCTCTTCTGTGTGAGGAGTTTTTACTTTGATGTTGAACACTTAAGGTTTCATTCATTGAAATGTTAAGATCTCTGACCTCATGTTGTTTAACAGTTTCATCATATGAATATTTCACTTCAGAAAGGTGTTTTATATTTATTTAACTGTGAGTTATCCTTGCACTTTCAAGTGGTTAAGAATTTGTGATGAAACAAGTATATATATATGGGGATTAGGCATATCTCTTGTGTGGTAATACATCTTTTCATTAGCATATAAAAATCATTTAAGTAAAGCATAATTAACCTCTGTACTGCCAAATGACAAGTTTTTGTTTTGATATGTAGTTTATAAAGTAAGCATTATTGGTTGTGTATGAATTTATGTTTATTATGTATAAAAGGGATAATTATATTATGTTTTTGAAATATTTTTGGTAAAGCTGTAAAGCATTTTGATGTAAAAGCCACACATGCTTTTAACTAACATAACCATTCTTGGGAGAACTGTGATTTTATATCAGTGTTTCAACACTTTTTCTAACTGTGAGGAAGTTTATATAATTAAAAACAATAAATCAGTACTAAATTAAAGAATGGTCTAGTTCTGATTTTTAACTTGTATAGTCTCTTTCTGAGAGTAAAGTTTGCCATGTAATAGGACTTAATTATTTATACTCTCAAAATATGAAAATTGATTTTCATTTGTTTATTTTGTAAGAAACAAAGCACACATTTTTGGCTATGAGCTTTTTTTCAGGTTTTTACTTTACTGAAGCTGCAAAAGAACTGATAAAATACAAGTTCGGTATTTAAATGGATTTAACAATGAAAGAACAGTGTGCAGTGACAATAGAATGTAGATGTGTATTGTTAAAACTTTTTGTAAGGATAGATATGAAATATATATTTATATTATATAAACAAAAGTATGTCTTATTTAAATCAAATTTTAATTTATGGCGTTCCCTGGTGGGTCAGCAGTAACTTTACAAATTTACAACACAAAAATTTGGGTGTCAATTCGCCACAGTGGACATGTTAAAGAAAAATTATTTATCCATATATTAGCTTCCAGCTAGGTCTGTTGTATATAATTAGCTGCTTCTGCTTAATTGAAGCTGCTTTAGCAACATTTCTAACAAAGTAATCTTTCATTCTATATAGACTTGTGGGTAAATAGAAAGACATTATTGATCTTGTGGTAAGTCTGAAAATGGAATGACATTGGGTTATTAGAGTCCTCATGGTGTTCTTGTAATCTTTCTCCTTAATGGGTCATCTAGTGCATTAGTTGGGTATATGCTGCATGCCATTTGATAAACATTTTTCATCCCATACTTACCTGATTGAAGGTCTGCTTGACATCTCAAGCATGATGTTGGTGTAAAACATGGTAGTGGAGTCAAGCTAGAATCTATAAACCTGTTTTCCACAAGAATAAGTAAGATGGATGGTGAATACTAATCTTTGGATAACTTTCATGATTTGGTTAAAGATTGTATCTCAGATAAAAAGGAGCTTCAAGATACCTTCAAATCGAATATTTTTCTTTGATTTTGCTGAATGTTTTTCAATGACATTTGTTTTGCGTGAGTTGGGTTGTTATTGCTTAACATTATCTTTACATTGTGTGACCAGCCTTTTTTAGCTATGTTGTCATCTGACACTAATCATGTCACACTTTCCATTTGATGAATAAAAATTTATTTTTTCACACTGATGGGATGAACAGATTGACAGCTTAAAATTATTTCACTATGCATTGATTTAATGAACAGTAGTATCAAAGTTGTTTTAAAGTAATCTGGATTGTTTTTGTTTTCATTTAATTGTTTTTTTATTTGTTCCTGAATAGAGTCAAAAGAGTTTGTGGAAAATTAGAAGCTCCTCTAAACTGTGTTTCCATAGTCCTAAAATGTTATCAATATAATACACCATGGCTGCCATTTTTTCATTGCTGTGTTCAGAGCTGTTGTTTGAAATCAGTGAATGTACAGAATGTTGAGTGGAAAGGCTATTCTGTTACCCCTAACAACACCATTAATAATAAATAAATGAGAAACAGTTTTTGTGTTTTGAGAATGTAGCTCATTGAATATTATTAAATGTTACACTTTGATTTTTAAGTTTATGTTTAAAAAGATATAGTAATTTATATTGATTACATGTTATATGTTTCTTACCAATGCACTACTAGATGGGGAAGCAAACTATGGGAACACCCTGTTACACATACCAGTATCGATCAGACAACAAAATGTACTGTATTCAGACACCACAGTCACCTTTGGTACGACCTGTAATGTATGACTTCTACCACATTGATGACTATCCTTTGGGAACTAATGCCATTGTAGCAGTTATATCCTACACTGTAAGTTTAAATAATTACATTTCTGTATTAAAACCTAATACTTTCATAATCACTTTGTATGGAATTTCAGTGATGAACTATGTATTCTAATAACATCCAATAGATGTTTTTCAATTTTCTTGTGTAAAGAACTAGTTTTTGTAGAATTACTGTTGTTGTAAAAAAACTGCTCTTAAGTGAATTATTGCATAATATAATTTTTCCAACCATTATGTATGAGTTTTTTTTTTCATTTGCTTTGTTTCTGTAACATCTTTCTATGAGATCAACTTTCAAACTTTTACTTAAATTTTTATTATATTTAATAGAGATAATAGTTCTAGAGGAGTGAAATGTACATTTGATAGAGTGGATGCATATCATTGAATTTTAGCTATTGAAACATGAGAATATCTAAAACAGGTATAAAATTATTGTTTAATAAATGTATCCACATAAATAGTAAATTGACAGACAAAGATTTGTAAGCATAATGAAGTGGTTTTAATTTTAGGGAACATAAGCAAAAGTACCAATTCACAGTGATGGGAAAAGTTTAAGTTAATCTATCAATTTAAATTACTTCATGGACTTTAAAAAGCTTAATTGTGTTGCACTCTTGGTTTTACTCAGAGCCAAAGCTCTGAGCTGCTTATACTGGCCACTGCGAAAAGTAATTGTTGAGCATTTCAGTCATAATAAGAGCTGCTCAACAATGACATATGGTAAATCTACATTTTTATTCTCTAAGTTATGTCACATTTTGAAATGTGAAAGATAGTGTGATTAATTCATAATAATTTAGCATCGAATATCCTGCTTGCGAAATAAAATTTGTGTCAATATTATTCAGGCCTGTTCTCCCATCATATCAAAAGTGAATGTTGAGCTTTGCCTGTATGCGCAGCTTTTCAGACAGGAGACAAACAAACATTAGGAGACACCATGGGTTACAGTATGTATAAGAATACTATATGTTTCAAAAGAATGTTGGTCTGCCTGTCTTCAGACAGACAATGTTCTGTTGAAATATGTATGTATGTTCCCAAAAAATATAACTACTTCATTATGTTTACAAGTCATTGTTTATCAATTTACTATTATGTTAACATAATGTGCTTCCATATACAAGTATGTACCCACATTATAAATTATATTTACATCTAATGTATTAAGTTGTTAATGTTGTAGATGGGAGACATTCTTAAATAAGTGAAAATAAACACAAAAAATACATTGCTCTACTGATATGGCTATAACTTTTAGTCATGATTTTAAAAATCTCTGAAATTTCAGTATAGTTCTCTTGTATAAGTAGATAAACAAAATAGTTGACTTGTTTCTCCTATGTAGGGTTATGATATGGAAGATGCAATGATCTTAAACAAAGCCTCACTAGAAAGGGGTTTTAAGAATGGTAGTGTTTACAAGTCTGAATTCATCAACTTACGAGAACTTGCTGGAGATCGAGGTGTCCAATCCTCTTATAGTTTTGGACGCAAATTGACAGACAAGCATTTGGATGGAATAATCGACATGGATGGATTGCCTTTTATTGGAACAAAGCTCACTTATGGAACCCCAATGTGCAGGTAAGCAAAATCAGTCAATGTATGTGAAGAATATGTAAAGAAAGGCTAAAAAATACCAAGACACAAGAACTTCTGAATTTCCTTATAAATATATATACACATACATATTGGATATTGTTATTGAACACTGAAAAATCCATAATGTTATTGTCAGCTGGATAAAAGCTAAAGATATTGTGGCACATTTGTAGAAAGAATTTTTAGGAGCAGTAGTAGATTTGTTCTAATAACCAAGTATAAGTAATTGACTCAGTAATACTAAGTTTTATGTATGTGTTTTATTACTGTTGTTGGTCATATTTTTCACTTTAAAAGAAGTGTGAGCTTGTTTTTCTCACAGTTTGTTTTTTGACATTTGGTGATGTATATATTCCATAATCTCTTCCTAACTAGAAATGTGGTGGACTGAATTGTAACAATGCATTCATCTGCCATTAGTCCATCAATTATATATTTAAGTGCTTGACATTAAAATAATACAGACATTTTCTTTTCAGTCATGAAAATACCTTCACAACTGATTAATCTGACTTATTTTTAGTCAAATTGCAAGTGATAAAACCTGATTTGATTAGAGTCATATCAAATTATCTCTTAACAAAAATTATGATCAAATTGATTAACATCATGTTTCTGATTGTTACTGTTTTTTTATTTTTCCAACTATCCAAGTCATTTAAATATTACCATTATAATTTATTGTTATTAGTTTTTGATTAATTCAAGTTTGTTCAGATCTGAACTGGCATGGCCCACAATTAAGGTTATTGCATCCTGATTTGAGAGTCGAGCATTCATTACCCCATATCTTCCTTTCAGCCAGTGGGGCATTATATTTGTTTTTGAGTTATGGCAAAGATATTGAATCTATCAGCCACTATCCCATAATCATAAAATAACACAATATCGTGAGTAGCAGTTGGAGAACAACAAAACAACACAGTAAACAGAACAAACTGTCAGAAATCTTGATATTAAATAAAGTTGTTTTGACACATTCATGGGTCCTGTTCAGTCTCACATTGTCTTCTGGCAGGAAAACTGGTCAACAATGCCCGTGTGACTGGAATTTTGAATTCCCTCAAGAACACAGGAAGTTTTTTAGCTTAAAGTCACTTTGGGAGGTGTTGAAATTTGGCAGGCTTTTGATTAAGCAACTTTCGATGATTATTCTTTTTGGTAGTTGTCTGATTTGAATAAAATTCTTGTTCATTTCCAATTAATTTATTGATCGGAGTTTCTCATATGAAGTATAATGTCATTGTTTTTACTTCCATATTTAATGCCTGTCTTTATGTTCAGAAACTCTTGCATCAACACTTCTTCCAGTTTCACCTACATAACTTTTGTCACAGGATTGGCATGGTATAATGAAAACACCCTCAGATACTGTTCTATTTGAAGTCAAGTTATCTTTAATGGTATTTGTATGTAATTCTAAAATTGTTCTTCTTTAATATTTTCCCTAGGAGCTCAATGTTAGTGTTGTAACTAGTGTAAAGTGTTTTCATATTATTGTTGGTTGTTGTCTTTCTCTGTGTTCATGGAAAAGGGTTTTCTTGCTCTAAGATGGCAGTTTGTAATGAAACATTACGTAAAATGGAGTTCTTTGAAAACAGAAAAGATATTCTCTATTTTGAGCTGACCAGAGAGAAGGCAACCAGTCAGCAGCATCCACTGCCAACTCTTGGTCTAATCTTTTACTAATTGTGACATTGCCTATATTTGAAAAGGTAAACATGTTTGGTGACACCAGGTATCAAACCTGAATCCAACTGGCAGGCCATGCCAGTATGGGAGGCATTAAAATGTGATGTTGAATTTTTTTCATTGGTAAAGAATAGCTCCAGAGTTGGCAGTGGATGCTACTGGCCAGTTGTGTTCCCTCTGGTTAGCAACACTGCCATAACTCAAATTTGTTCAGTTTCAGATACATACCAATTTAACTCATAAACCATATGACAATATGCATGCATTCTGATCATACACAAGTCAAAAATGTGAGGGTGGGTCTTAGTAGCCATTACTTACATAACATGCTACAGTGATACCTGTATGTTTATTTTGCTTGGACTAAACAATAAAGTGGCTTTAACTTGATATATTATTTACTTATTACCATGTTACAAACATAACCAGTGATACTTAGGATAAGATTGCCATAATAAATAAAGTTATAATCTGTTTATATTCATTATTCTTTATTCATTCAAAGAAAATGTTGTATGCTGATAAACTTTCTAATTTAACTGTATTTGTCAGAAATTACTAGACATGGACTAATAACAGTCTAATAATATGGAATGTTATATGAACAGGACTCCTGTTTAGTTACAATTAGCTCTAGCTAAATACGGAACACTGAAAAGGGAAAACAAAAATCTTATTATATTTAAATAGGCTACAATTGCAATATAGCCTTCTTAAAATCCCATGACAAATAAACATGTAATAAGGATAGAGATATGTTGAATTGTCATTTTGCTGATTCAAAATAATATATTTTGGCCCAGTTTGCACTAAATGTTGTTTTGTACAAAATAATAACTAATTTTATGACCAGGATAATCTTATTCTTCTCTACATTTTAACAAGTGAAGTAGTGCTTGCTGTTAAATTTACTGTCCCTTTCAGAATTTAAGAATCTGATCTTTGCCAATTGTCAAAATAAAAAGGCTTTTAGTTATATTTCTTAATAGTTTAAATATATGCTATGTTTTTGTTAGGCTTAGAATTATTCTACAGTAGGTGTCTGTGACTTGTTAGTGATAAATTCAACAATGAATAAACAGCACGTACTTCACTTGTTTTCAAAATAATATATGTATTCAGAACAAGTTAACATGTGTACAATAAATTCTTCAACACTATAGATATTATGGACATTTAAATACTATATATGTAGTTCTCTCCTTCTTGTCAAATATCCACTTAGACCTATTCATTTACTTTAGAATTTCAGTTGACAAGCCTAACTATCTTCTCTATTTCTGTCATACTAGTATTCTCTGTAATTCACTTACATTCATGGAGCAAGTTACCATAATCTTTTGGTCTTCTTTCTTTTGAAAATCCTCTTCTCCTTTTGTCAAAGTACACTCAGGCTGATTCAGTTACTTTAGAACCACGCTTTGATGGGATAAAAATTTATCTTTTTTTCTAATGTTAGTTTCACTCTAACATATTAAATATTAGGCCTATCATTTCTATGATAGTTAACTTCACACCAACTTTATTCCCTTTTGCTATTATCTGTCTGCTGCTTCCCACTCATCTCACGCTATTTATATCTTTATTAACCTAATCATTTGTCCACCTTCCATATTCTTAAAATGAATATATTGCATGTGACATTTGATATCCTCAACAACAATGAATTATTAACAAAACTTCCTACAATTGTCTGCTTTTAACTCTTATTATAACAAAAACTAAACAATAATAAAATATTCACTCACAAAAATAAAGTAATCAATAATATCTAAACCAAATGGTTTTTTATGTCATGACAGTTTTTTGTACAGTAAAGATGCATTCATAGTATTCATGCACTTCATCACCTAGATTTGGTTGTATAAAATCATAAACTTGATCCCCAGAACTAGGCATACATAACTTTGTTAACATGTACCTAATAGTAATCTCACTGTTATGTTTAGTATTTTTCTGATTTATAATGAATGCCATGAAATAATTCTTACTTTTATCAAGAAAAATTCATGAATTTTATTAATTTTGTGAAATTTTGTTGGGAGAAAAATTCAATTTTCAACTTTTTACAGTTTTGGTGCTACATTGTGTATATTATACATTTTCATGTACAACATCTTAAAATTTGGAAAAGTATTTTCTTAATCCTAACATCTTGTTTTTGAGATGTCTCTTATCAAACAAGTTGTAGTTTGAAATTGTCTTTCAAAAAATACCTTAAATAAAATTATTTTCTCATTTAAGAATAAAGATTAGTTGTTTGTAAATAATTAATAAGCCCAACAATTAATTCATTAGCAGATTCCACTAATCACCCATTGAAATACACTCCAATAAATGTATGAAGACAGGTCATTATGCACCTGTCTGCAGCTAAGCAGACTTTTTAGGAGAGATTCAGTCTGTTATTTCCTAAAAGCTGCACAGAAAAGACATTGTCTCTTGAAAAGAAAAAAACAAAAAATCACAGGGATCTAGAGATAGCTCATTGAAGGTAAAAAGTAAATTTAAAGCTAAATTTTGCAAAGAGGCATGGGTTAAATCCACAAATCTGACACCACGTAAGATTATGCATATGGGTTGTATTTAATAAATTCACTGTAGTCCTTAGTATAAAACATAAGGTTTATTTGCAGTGGTCATCTTTTACATAATGCTATAATACCAAGACATAATAACAATGTTTTGTTTTCTATACTCTAAAATTCTCTTGTGTTTACATACATGTAATAGGTAGTGCCAGCTCACCATTATTAACTAATACTACAGTTAGGTAATATAATTTTTTGTGAGATTTGGAACTTAGTTCTAGGGTTATCTCAGTTTGGTTGGTCTGGGGTAGTGGGAAGGTCATGCTATTTCTTCAGAGTTGTTATTCCTGTCAGTTGTTGCGCCTAAGCAGACAGGAGATTGGTGTCCAGTCATCAATCTTCCTTGTCTATATCAATGCCTAGATTTTTCAAGGTTCACAAGTTACTCATTCTATGTTGCTTTTTTTACTGGGATTGTAGATATCTAATTTGGTTATAGTCGGCTCGTATCTGCACTTTGCCTTAGCTCTGGAGTTCTAATGTTCTTGCCATTTGTGGTGCCCAAGGGTCAGGTACCGCAATTCTGGGTTTTCCCTTTGGACTCCCATAGGTTTCACATGGGTTCTGCCGTATCATATGAGTTTTTTGTTTCACTTCCCCTTCTTTCCATCAAACAGTGTACACACCATCCATAGATGACTGGTTACTGCTGGCACCATCTTTTCAGTTGTTAGATTATCACTTCCTGATTTTACTTTCAGATACAACCTTTCAGGACTGTGACATCCAATCTAGCTCCAATTCACTATGTCATCGGTCTAGTTGTTTTTTATTTTTCATCTCATCTCTCAGTATGGGTTTGCTGTCTCCCATACTGTGCAACATTATAGAATAGGACACCAGACTCTTACTCACTTCTCCTTCTCCCATTGCAAGAATAGTTCATTCTCTTCTGAGAATGTCAGCATCACTTGAACCCTTCATGCCTTTAAGACAAGAACACAAGTGATCCTTTTATTAGTCTTTAAGCAATCAAGGATCATGCACTTCTATTTACTGATTTTTCCCAGTTTCCCTTGTCAAGATCATTCGTCAATCTCGGGGGGGTTGTTAAGTTGGGACACTACTAAAATTTGAGTTTCTCTACTCCCACCTCATCCAGAGTCCATTCTCTTCACAAACTCTTTGTTTCAGGGATGGGGTGCATATACCAACAGTCAGTAATTCTAGAGTCTTTGCATGGATAATGAGGATTCCTTGCATATTGTTTTCGTCCTTTTTGCTCTTCAATAGGCAAAACTTCATGGTCTGGGCATCTTACGGGGTAAATAGTCAGGCTTCACTCTGACTATTTCTTGGTGGTGTATTATGTTTCTCATCAAGGAGGCATGTGGTCTTGGGTTCTTTATTTTCGAATTTTGGACCTCCTTTCTCAGAACTAGTCCTATCATATCACCTTTCTAGCTTGCCATGTTCCATGGGTGATACCTGTGGTAACAGGTACATTGTTTCAATCCAAACAGATTTTCCTGACAGAACAGATGTTGCATCACAAGGTTTTGTTGGATTGGCTCTCATTTTGCAACTCTAATTGGTGGGTTGGCCTCTCATTATATCACCCAACTACTGGCAAGTTGATTTCCAGTATCTCATCTTTGGGCTTTGGCAATAGCTGCTTTCCATCTGGACAGGACAGGATTACTACTCTAAACCTTCCCTCCATGATTTGTTCCAACTCACTGTCAGATCCTGTTGATACCACCAGATTGGCTGCTACACCCATTTCTGTTTCTGCAGTCCCTTCCGATGTGTCCAACTCTTCCATTTCTTTTTTTTTACACTCTTACGGTGAAAGTAGCCATGATCTGATATGGTACACCTAGCTATCCAGATGCTCAAGCTTCTGGCATAGAGGTTATGCTGTTTTTCATATGGCATTGGGTTTAATTTCTAAGGTTGACATGTCTCTGTCTCAGTTTCTGCTTAGTCCAAAATACATTTTTACCCATCGTAATGACATATGTATCAGCAATGTTGTATTGAGAGGAGGTTGAACTCTTTTCAATCAGTGGTGTCAACCATAACTTGTTTTTTCACTTGGCTCTTTGACAGGTTTTTGCATCTTCCACAATCACCATTATTTATGGCGGCTTTATTGACTTTCTTTCGATTATTGTGGCTACATGTGTTTTGAGTCCTCAGTACTCTCCAGATTCCTCACATTGTTTTGAGTAATTGGTCCCAAATGACCCTTCCCATTACCTACCAGGTAGATTAAGGTTATGTGTTCTTTTTCTACACCTGTTTGTGACCTGACTCCTATATGCCATGTATCCCCTTTACCTGCAGATTTATTTTATGTTGCAGCTAACCCACGGACATCATAGATCAGAGTGATTTGTGCTGTTTGTTCACAGAACACTTTTTTCATTCTCTCTACACCTTCAGACCAGTTCTTCTTACACAACACTCTGTCAGATAGGAAATGGGTTCAATCCTTTTCTCCAATTCATCTGCTCACTCTATGTCCAATCAGATTTTGATCTTGAAGGGTCTTGAAGGTTTTATTGCCTGCACTTATACCTTTAGAGATGCTAGACAACTTTTTTTATTCTGGGCTCTCTTTAAAGGTGTGGTATCTTCTGTGAGTCGCATCTAATCAGATTTCTCTTTTCTATGTCCTTAGCAGCCTGGTCGATTTGCCTGCTGGAGGTCATTGTGCAGACTGGTATGTTGACCTCCCCCAGTACTTTTATCTCACATCATTTGCCTGATCTTGCAGTCTCTTCATCTGAGGGCTTTTTGCCTAGCCCCTGTAGCTATCTTAACCATTTCTGCTAGATTATCCAGAGGGGAGAGTATATTTATTTCTTCTTTTCAGAGTCCCTTCCCTTGTTTTCACACGATCCCACTCTGTGGTGAGTGTTTCCCAGACGGGTGTGTTTTTATCAAACACATTAACAACCACTAATTGAATATAATTTGTACAGGTTGCAACAGACTCTGTAAAAATGAGGTGTTCCATATGACCACCTAGGAGCTCACTAGGTGGGATTACCATACTATGCTGGCTGCCACTCATTGACTATCATGAGTAAAGCTAAAGGGGATCCTGCCCGTCCCTGCCGATCATCGGTTGAATAAATTTGGGTTGGTTTGCTTTTAAAAATTTAGGTAACTTGGTTCACCTATTGCACTGTTTCTAGAACACTGTTCCTCAGGACTTCCTAATCTACATTACCCTCCAGATTCTACTAGTGGAGCTAGATAGTCCTTACCACATCCGGTTCCTAGTCACTGGGGTGGTAGACAGAGGCTTTTCCTTCATAGTGTTAGAGTGAATTTCCTCCACTCTTGGAGAAGAGTGCAAAGTTGGGGGCCCTCCTATCTGGGTCCCTGGATGTTTTTTTCTCCCAGATGTTGGTAAGAGCAGCAACAGCCTATGCGAAAACCTACTCCTAATACTGGTTCAGGTTTGGCACTTGACTATCTAGTTTAGGTGTGTGGCCCTACTTTTTGATCAATATCGGTTCAGTACATAGTTCATGGAAGAGCATCCACTATCTTCTCATAATTCAGAATGTGGAGTGGTCCCATCCTGGGTCTTTGGTTGAGCACAGTTGTTTCATGTCCTCCCCATAATTTCAGGGGGCAAATGGAATTTACCTTGCCCACTCAGTTGGGGAGTGAGGATAAATGTTCATAATTCCTGACTGGATGAATTCTGTTCCTTTGGTTGAGTATGGCATACGTGATCCTGTCATTCTGAGCCTGGGATGTTGCTTTTCAGGCTTCTTCAGGTGGAGGAGAAGGTTTGTCCGATTTAGTGTTGCTTACTTTCTCATCGTGATTCTGGTGGTTCAGAATGCATCACTCTATGGCTACAGATTGAGATTCAATCAACAGTATATATATTTTTATATGTAACATTGCAGTCCAATTGTTCCAGCCACCAACATTGGATATAAGGACCAATACCCCATAATTCTAACCCTGAGTAGTGGAACCTCGGCTATCTGGTTGGGGCTGGCCCTATAGTGATGATCACTCGTGTATAATTCCACACATGATACAGGAACAAAGTTCAGGGTAAAGAGCAAACCTATTCTGGATGTAGTGCAGTTCTCCCACTCAGGTATCAACCTTATCTTGTTACACCCATGATCCATGCAGGCACTTTTTTGTATGGATAATGCCCTCACCGGCCCCCTCCACCTTCTCAATGTGGAATTCGAGCTATAAGTATCAGCAGAGGTACGTATTACAGAGGAAAGTTAACATTTTCCTAAATTGAAATTGTATTTTGAATAATACCCCTCCGCTGACACTCTCCCACCCTTCCTCTCCTCTAAGAGCCAGTGTTAAAGACTGGGGTTGTGTCAGTCTAGAAAAAGTGATAAAATTATCTGAATGAGGTGCTTATATACAATACCAGAATAGAAGGTGCATTGACATAGGTGGAGAGTATCATGAGATAAATATCACCAAATGCAATTGAGTGGGGTATAACAAATGGGAGCAAGTGAGAAAAAATCAGACCAATGCTTAGATGGGCAAAGAAGAAACACTGGCAGTCAGGTAATAGCTATAAGTGTCAGCAGAGGTAAGCATTATTGGAAATACATTTTCAATTTAAGAAAATGTAAACTTTCATGTGTATTCTTTATTTATTAGTATAAAAGTAACTAAAGTGTCAAAATTAGAAACTTGTTAAATTAGGTAAGGTTAGATTAGGTAAAACAAATAAAAAAATAATGACAATATAAAGTTTTTGATGAGGTATGCTAGCAAGTAGTCCATGTCTTATGTAATTTGATAAGGGTATATACATTTGCCAAGTGATTTACAACTTGTGTGGCAGGATTATTAGTTAGACATGGATCAAAAGGTAGTAAAACAATAAAATTTAAGTAGAAACAGATCTATACTGTTACAAGTTTTAAACCAATTGGGATAAACAATTGTAATTTCATGTTACAATTTGAAATCATTCTAGAAAGAAAAAAGATAATTTAGAATTAATTTGTTTTTTTTTATGGTGGTTACTAGCTTGGTCAAATTGACTGATCTCATGCGTTACTGATCTCTTAGTAATTACACAAATGAAAATTGACAATTTTCAGATGAAGGAAAGTATTTTTAATCTTAACATGAAAGACACTTTGCACTTAGATTAGTCAACACTTTGACTTCATATATTCACAGAGAAATTTTTAGCCTGTAGGAAAAGTGTTAAGTTATATTTATATAATCACGTTTATTTATCATATGTAGCACTTTGAAATTGAGATGGATTATTTTGAGACAATAAATAAATATTTTATTTACAGCTACATCAACAAAGTAACAGGAGAAACAAGAGTAGAAAAGTATAAATCCACAGAATCGGCTTATGTGTTATATGTGAAACTGTGTGCGAATGATACGGGATCAGACGTCCTTCAGAAAATTTGCATCACTCTCTGGATTCCTGTAAGTGTGTATGTATGCATGTAAGCTAAATGATATATGTTATACACTAACATTTCAGTTATAGTTGCCATAGGAAATTATGATCATTTTTACAGACATTTTTACAACTCAATTATCATTCCATTCTTAAGAATACCCATTTTTTAACTATACTTAAACTGGTATTTATTACAGCTGAAATACAGACTAACTGATCACAATTCATAACTTAGCAGTTTTTCATACATTTGTTTAATTTAAGACATTTTTTCACAAACATCTATTGTAGAATATAAGTTTTGTAGTGCAGAAAACATTGTTAATATATAATTTTTTTTTTTTCATCCAGAGAAATCCAATAATTGGAGATAAGTTTGCCAGTAGGCATGGGCAAAAAGGTGTATGTAGTCAACAATGGCCTGCTGAGAACATGCCGTTTACAGAGAGTGGAATGACTCCTGACATAGTATTTAACCCACATGGGTTTCCTTCTCGAATGACAATAGGTCAGTATTTGACATTGGTGTGTGTATGTATGTATTGTGTATCAAATATTCTTGAATATAAAAGAAGTGAAAAATGTATCATTCTTAAGTTCTTTTATTTTAGGTTGTGGTTTTAAATACTTAAAAAATGAATGAAAAACTACATTAAAAATATTTTTAGTTCATACTTTAGATAATTGTAATGTGGATGGAAAAATATTTAATATTCTTCATCTTGTTTTATACCAAATAATGTTTATTGTTGATATTGATATACTTGTATATGTACATGTATTTCCTAGATTATATACAGTTTTGTACATTTAACAGTTGCATGTTTTTGTATAAAGTGATAGGTCATGCAATAAGAATAGGCATCATACTTTAGTATAGTACATCAATCACAATATGTATAATAATAATAATACATATAGCAGGTGCAACAATATACACAGTGAAAACATTATACAAGGAACAACTGAACAACAATCTTCAATGACAGACCACAGAAAAATGATACTTGTTCCGAGTCACCTGACAGCACCATCAAATCACAGGGATGCTGCTCTGTCATAGTGCTGTGGAGTAGCTTGTTCTTGAAAAGCTTCAATGCAGAGGAGCACTCACAAGAACAAGATGTGACTGACAAAGTGTCAGAACTAAGTGATAAAGAGAGCTTAATCTGGATGCACATCTGTGAGCTCCTTTTTACCATATGCAATTAAATCTAATAAATTCCTTTCGAGAGACTGGATGACTTTTGCAACTGATTGTGCAAACAGAAACCAGAAATTCACAGTTAACATGATCAGAAGTCAGGTAAACCTTGAAACATAAGGATTTTCTTTGTATTTGGTGACATTTAGCAACAAGTGGACATCAAGAGCAGCAACATGTTTACAGAAAATCAAATTCTTAGAGCATTCTTCATCAAATACTGGTCTTTTCCATGTAATATACTTAAGATTTAAAACATGGATCGAATATATACAAAATTTTCTATCATGAAGTTCTGAATATCATCATTACTATCTACTGTACTTTCACTGTTGCAAAGTGCTAGTCAAAAGTTATCCCATTTCCCATGCTTTCAAGTTTTGAAGCTAAGGACTGAATGTGAACTGAGCACAAGTGATGTTCCAAGTTTGTATTTCATTTACATTCTGTAGTTGTGTTTAGTTTTTATTATTATTTATACCAGATTTGATTACAAGTTGCATGAGTCTGTAAGTCAAAAGTTTTCAGTTACTGCTTCCAAGGGTTTTGACTAGCTGTTTTTTTTTTGTACTGTCCAGTATGACTATTTCTATTATTCTTTTATTCAAGCTTTTTCAATTTTCCTGCAATTTTTCACTTTACCACAACCTTCTGCCTATCAGTGGGTTAGTGAGATATCCTCCTCCAAGATATTAATTCAAATAACCTTATTGAACACACTTTTTAACTATTTATGCATCAAGTTGTGGAAGTCTATCATTGATGGTTACAGTCCCTAATAACATAAAAATGACAAAAAATGAAATTTCAATAATATTGTAATCATTTCCTCTAATTACTGCTAGAGATCCCATTGTATTTTATCTAATAAAATATAAAATATTTTACATTTATTAGATGTTTACTACACGTGGCTCCTTGTTTTTCTGTATTGACAGTAACTGAATTGTGTTTAATACAGTTTTAACAAGAAAAACAGAAAATATACGTACACAACCATACATACCTTAGATGTAATGTGAGGCCATAAATGTTATATAGTCAAATTGAGGACACTTGAAGCCTCTTTTTTCTTAAAATTTCCTGAATCTGTATTTGACTCTGGCACTTAAATGTGATAGAGATGAAAATTAACCTCAAAAATCAAACATTCTGCTTCAGTTTCTACTTGCTTTAAGATCAAAGGCTACAAGTATGCCCAAGATATGTTGCTAATCTTATCAACAAAGGACATTTATATGATTACAACCATTCAAACAGAAGATATAAATACAACCATTCAAATAAAATATACAAACACCAATACAAATGGAGGACACACAAATTGAGTTAAGTTATACGAACCAAAAACTAATGCATTAATACCAAAGCAAGGCACCTCTATGAATGAAACTGCAAGAACAAAGACATATGTATGAGATAAATCATAAAACATATGATATACATTCACATTTTATTCAGAAAGTACCTGTTTTAATAGTGTGAAATAACTACTTCCAGATGTAACTGGTTTAGTAAAGTAGGCTAAAAATGTCTTCATTAGATAATGTTTAAATGTGTTTAATTTATTATTATAATTGACTATATGGATGCAAATAGCTACATTTAGTTTGGCTATTCACATTGCTAGATGTAGAATAACCTATATGAAATTAATAAATTTCAGTCCCCTTGTCTGTTCTTATATTTTTAACTGATCTTCAGTTATGTAAAATACAAAACCTAATTTACAAAAATCTGCCTGATATTATTATAAGAAAAAAAATTATATTTATAGGTTTGTCCCTTTTTCATCATCTATTTGTCTTTGTAGATATGTTCTTGATCCTTGAAACAAATGTAGTGTGAATATTACTCATTCACACACAAAATGTTTGTCTAAAATCTAAAGGTACATTAAATTTTAACATTTAATAGCAAACATTTCAGATATTTGAACATTATTGTTTGGAAACATTTGTTATTGTCTGTATGCCTTTTACAAGCTAGCAAATAATAATTACAATTATACTTGTCATAAGACATTAATATTGGGCCTATTACATTTGTAAACACTACATTCTTTATCTAGTCTCGTAAGAATTAGAAGAATGTACAATAATAGTATTCCAACTACACTATAAATGTCACATCCATTGCTGATGATGCATTTTGCTCCATCCAGAGCTTTTCAGGCCAGCCTGTTAATGTTGAGAAGACAAATGGGGGTACAGTATTCACAAAACTTGCAACCTTAAAAACAAAAATCAGCTTAACCTTCTGTATATACAGGCTTGGTCATTTTGACCAAACTTGCAGCCAACATGAAACTATACATGCTACAACCTGTAATATTGTAAGTGTATCTTCACAAAATTTGGTAAGCTTTTAGTAAATGTTACAAGTATTTTGTACAAAAAAAATCTGATTTTTTTAATTAAGTATTTTTAGTAAAAATTAGTTTGAATTTATGGAATCAGAGTCTGACAAGTGAGAGTACAAGGTGATTTTCATGTTAAGATTAAAAGTTTTTTTTTCTTCTTAAAGTTTTCACACTTCATTTGTGTAACCTCTGGAACCTCTTAACTGAACACCAAACCTTTTTTTCCAATCAGAAATAGCTTTTCTTGACTTATACTGCTCTCTATATGCACAAATTTTTGCTTGCCAATAGCCTTGATACTCCCACTTACCCTCACATGCATTCACAAGAGACATCTGCATTCTATCCTGCAAATGATCAGGCAGCAACCCTCCACCAATAGGAATGCCCCCCCCCCAATTTTATCATCATTAGTGCTCTCTCTTCTATGTAGCCCGTAATCACTTCTTGATTGGCAGTCCTACTGATAGGATCTGTTTTTGTTCGTGCTTTCCTACTGGTTGTTTCCTTTTTCGAATTTGAGTAGACTAATTGTGTGTCTTTGTTTTTTTTACTTACTAGTTCATTAATTTTTTTGCTCATGTTTCAAGCATTATTCCAAACACATATTTTTTTTTTTTGTTCGATTTTTGACTTGCATTTGGAGCTTCAAATGGTATCAGGGCATGTTTTTTTCCACTGAGGAAGTAATAACTCTGTTCGAAGGAAGTTGGCTGCCTTTATGCAGTCTTCTGAGTTGACAGATTATTGTTCTCTATCACTATGTGAGGGTATGCCTGAACATGAGGATGTTTATTTTGACAACTTGTTCCTTTCTCCTGCTTATGCCTCACTGTCGTGTTTTGTTCTGGGGGAGGTGCCCAGGCTTCCTTCACCCTTTGTCTATTTAATAATTCAAGAATGTTGTGTTGTGCCAATGAGCTAGTATTTAGTATTTTAACTCCCTCACCAGATATTGGTTTTCACTCGAATCATTTTAGGGACCAGTTATCTTGAGGGGTTAGTATTCCGTGGCCACATTTACTCTGGTAGACCAAATTCACCTGGTGGTTGGATCGAGCCAATGACACTATATGTGTTGTTCTTCCTCATTCTGGTCCAGAACATCACCTCTTTACCTGGATGCTCAGGAGCTCTTGGGGTGGTGGATTCTATCTGAGTCCTCTCTCCATTTCAATTGTTGGGCACTCCTCACAATTCATTGGACATTGTTTCATTTTCTTTTGGCTCTTCAGGGTGATGGTTCCTTCTGTCAGCTCACCTGTGGTCTAGTACATCTCAAGACATGGGTTCTCTTGGTCAAAATATCTGTTTTCCAACACTGGACCTCCTGTATTGGGCCAACAGCCATCATATTCTGTTGATGGCTTGTTATTTTCCAGGTGTTTCTAGTTGCAGATTACTTATCTTGTCCCAACAAGATACTTCTACAGAGTGCTTAGGGGACTCACTGTTGTTTCATTGGTGAGTTCTGGATCTTGATGCCTTTGTCACACATCTCAATACCCAGCTTCCACAGTTTTGGTCTTCAGTTCCACATCCTTTGGCTGGGGCAGTTGGTGCTCTCAGTCAAGATTGGATGGGCTTCTAACTTAAGTGGTGTCACCTCTTCTTCCACTCCCTCTTTCTACAACCCTTTTAAGTCAGCCCTAGTCCAGTGTGCATCACCCTTCCATTCCCATACTCTGTCTTCACATGTGGCTTTTGTCTGGTGCCTGGCCAAGTGGCTGGTTTTTCACAGCACATGGCATCCCTGTTTTCCCGTTTCTTAACATAGCTCTTCAGCAGGAGTCTCTTAATTCCTTCAGTCTCGGGCTATAGCACTGTCTTTTTAGCCACATTTTGTTTTCAGTGATATACCTGTGTCTTCCGTTTGCCAGTGCTTTCCCTTTTGTTTCTTTATCTCTGCCTCACTCATCCCTTTTGCCCATCCTATTTCCTGTTTGAGCCATTGTCCACCTATTCCTTCTATCTCCTCTCCTTCAAGACTTTTTATATTCCTCCTGTTGGCATGCAGACATAGTCCATTGGACGTGTTCACTATTTATGTCTACTACACCTTATTTCACTGTTCCTATGTTGTTCTTTTTCCTGACTGTTCTTTCCTGCCCATTACTTCAGCTACATGGGATGGTACTTCCACCTTCAAACCCATCTCCCTTCCTTCCATATTACATCTTCATGACTGTCCAACTCTGATCACCTCCTCTGCCTAGTTAGGGCTCCTTTCTTTCACGTGCCATGCACTGATTCCTTTTATGTTGCTATTTCTGTTTGTTTATTCCTTGGTATCCTTCTCTATCCCATTGAGTTTTCTCTTACTATCCTGCTTATTCTTCCCTTTCACTGGGGATTTGTCATATTTTCTTTGTTTCTTCACATCATATCTGTCAACTTCCCATTTCTCTGGCTGCTCATTTCCATCATCCATTGAAGGACATCATTCATGCGGGTATGTGGACCACTCCCCATACATTCACTGTTTATTATTTTTACAATCTGGCCATTTCCTGTTCTTCCGGTTTTCATTTTCTGTTGCCATTTTGTACTCAGCAATTTCTCTGTGGGTGGGTAAGTGCTCCTTTTTTATACCTTTTCTTTCCAGGGATTCCTTTTTGTGTCTCAGGATCAGCTTTGTGGTGAGTGTTGCATGACCAGATATATTTATTCTTAAATCACCAATGTAAGATCTGTGTGTCATGTATGCCCATGTTGGGATGGGGTGTTCCGCACACTGCTTGTCGGTATGCCTAGTGATATTTTGCTTCATAAGGATATTCATTCTGGACCATACACCCATGAACTAACATGAGTAAAGAAGACAGGGATTACTGCCCATCCCAGGCGATCCATATATTGTAGGTCAAAGGATCGGTCTGCTTTTCAAAATAAGGTATTGTGGTCAGCCATTGCCCTATCTCTGGTGCAGTTTCATCCAGACTTTCCAATACAGTTTCCTTCTTTCTTCTAATGGAGTATGGGGTTGTGAATCATGGAGGCTTCCTCCTGAGTGTGCTCAATCCCACTCAGTTGAGAGTAGGGTGGGGTGTTTTGCTGGTGTAGATGGCATTGAGGCTGATCCTACCATGGACCTGATATACAATTCCAGATGTTGTTAGATGTTGGTTGATGCATTCTGCCAGCATGCAGTTTGCTTCTCTGGCTGAGCACACTTCTTCCTTCCATACCAAGGATGTTGGTTCCCGGGTGGATATGGTGATGGTTGGAGCTGGACAAGTCACAAAGGTCCTCACATGTATGTGGCTGGGTACCCTCCTACTATCACTGACTGGACTACACATTCCCAATGCTGCTTGGATGATGGACCTAAGATACACCTCCACTATGCTGTCCACGTCCTACCATCCCCTGGTTGTTGGTTCCTGGTGAAAATAGTGATGATTGTGTTGGATTTACACAAATGATGATGATGCAGATCTTTGGTACGGAGGCTCATCTTCTCTAGCGCTGCCCATATCAGATGTAAAAGTCGATCTTCCATTTATGATCAGATGCACCCTAAGCACTCTACACCTGGGGTTCTTTAATTTCACAAGTCTGTGGCCAGATACCCTCCTCCTACTGCAGACTAGATGATACATTCCCAATTCCACCTGATGATGGATTGGAAATGCACCCCAATTTTGCTGACCACCTTTCTATTGCCCACAGATACTGGTTCCCAGCAGAGATGGTGATGGTCAGGGTGGATGTGTACACATGACTAAGCGTTGGAGGTCCCTACATTCTTTCTGCCTTTATTGCAACACAATTTCTGATACAATATTTCCCTCCACTTACAATATTAGCTATTCTCGTTCATTGCTGCCCTCTATGTGTGAATTTTTCTTTATGCATGTGACAAGCCTTCAGCTCCCCCCTATTGAAATCAAATGATTCTGACATGTGTCTCATGTAAATCATTATGTGTCACCTCTCCGCCAATAGGAGCAGAGCATACTCATGTGATGCATGCGACTCCATCTATGTGCCTCTACCAAACTATCACTTTTCATTTGGCAGTGCTTGTGTTCAGACGTGTTTCTGTTTTTGACTTGATTTCAACAGTTTGAGATACAGTTTCTTCTCGAACTGGTTATACTTTATAAACTACCCCCAGTTTTCTTTAAGTATATTCGCCTTTTTGTCGACTCTTTAACATGACTCTTCGACATGAATTACAAAGTCAGTGTCAACACTTCAGGTGTCTCAATTTCGACAGGTGTTTTATCTCAAGCCTCAGGTGTGGGCGACCCAACGGAAGATTTATCATCGCTTATTCACAGGGAGATTGAATGTTACATGGGTAACCTCTATCTCCTGACATTGCCCCACTTCCTCCTGAACATGTTGAACCTGTTCAACCTGATGAGGACTTTGCCTGTTTATACCCTTTGAATTTGCCATGCTTTCTCATACCTTTCCTGAGGATACAGTTCAGCCTTCCACGTTTTTTTCTTCATTTTATCTCAGGTATGTGATGTTTTATCCCTCTCCCCTATTTCTTATGACCCACGTCCACTATGGGCTTTGTATCAGTCTGACCTCGCTTATCATCGTGCAGATTATCCTTATCTTTACCAGCAACTGTTGGGTAGTGGGTCCTGGATCTTCTATCAATTTAACCCATGCCCAATTTTCTCACCTACATCTTACCCTTATGACTCTTTTGCAGTATCATTCCACTATTGATCTCCTATCTGAGGCTCTTCACAGAAATCTTGAGTGATTTTCTCAGTACATCCTCTCCCTCCTTACCTCCATGTTGGCTCATTTGTTGTCTTCGGCTCTGGCTTACATTCGTGGTTTCTCTGTTGTTGCTGTCTTATTGAGGGTCCATTTACCTACATCTTATCTTCAGGAGTTATGTATGACCCCATTTTTATGGCATTTCGTCTTTGATACAATCCCAGAGTCTTTAGAATCTCAGGTGGCATCAGTCCAACAACAGTCTACCCTTTACCATCTGGTAGTCCATTTGTCTCAGTTAGAGCCAAGTGTGGCACCCATTACAGTTTCCCATTCTTTCCCTTCCCAACCCTTACCTGTCCCCCCTTCTTGAGGTACCACAGCTCGTCATTTTCCTCGATGATGCACGTCACGTCGCCAACAGTACTGGTGATCACATGGTGGGCTCTGGTCTAGTGGGAGATTGACTTGCAGCCTTTCTTCATTAGTGGCACTCTTTTACCAATGATGTTTGGGTTTTTCAAATTTTGTTGGAAGGATTCGAGATCCCATTTTTTGAAATGCCTCCCTTGTCTCCTTTACTCATTTCTTTCCCTCCATCTCGGGATCTCGATGTTTGTCAGTGTCTTTCAGAGGCAGTTCAGGACCTACTCTTTTGAACCTCTTCTCCCTCATTCACTGGGTTTTTACTCCCGAATACTTGTTGTTCCCAAGGAAACCAGAGACTGGAGGCCTGTCATCGATATGTCCCATGACAATCGCTTCATTCACTTTCCCCATTTCACCATGGAGTCCTGTCTCACCCTCTGGTGGGCATTTTTTCCAGCTTTATGGATGACCCAGATGGACATCTCCAATGCTTGCCTGCATATTCCAGTCTCAGCTTGGTCTTGTCCATATCTTTGGTTTGTCCATAACGGGATGGTGTACCAGTTTTGTGCAATACCCTTTGAGCTTGCTTCTGCACTTTATGTTTTCTATCTGGTGGTCAGGCCTTTTGCTCTTCATCTTCATGTCCTGGGACTGTGTTTCGATTATTATATGGATGACTGGCTTCTTCTGGCCCATTCCAAACTGGAATTGGCCAGTCATACTCATCAGCTTCTTCAAGTTGCAGCTCAGGTGAGCTGGTTAATCAAATTGGAGAAGTCCTACCTTCGTCCTATCCAATACCTTGCCCATTTGGATGTCTTTTTTAACACTCACCTCAGTTGGGCCCAACCTTCTTCTCTCCGACTTTGTTCCATGGAATTTTTAGCTCACCATGCCCTTTCTGCTCCCTCACTTTTTCATGTGAGATTCTATCGCTTTTGGAATGTGGTCTTCCATGACACCACTGGTCCTCCTAGGTCGTGCACATATGTGTTTCATGCAGTGGATCAACAGAACCTTGCTTGGGATCTCTTGGCTGCTCCTATTACACTTCCTCCTTCCCTAGTGACCGATCTGCTATGGTAGTTGGACAAGACTCGTACATCAGCGGGCATCCCACTTCCTCTTCCAGATTTACATCTGTTTAAGGATGCATCCTTTCGGGGCTGGGGTGCACGGTCGATCCTTTGGAGGCTTCAGGTCATTGGTCTTTCAACAAGCAGTTCTTACATACCAATGTCCTTGAGTCCAGCAGGCTTTGGATCACTTCCTACCTCTCATATGACAATGTCTGGTGATGATTCATTCTGACAATTTGATGATGATAGCATATATCAATCACCAAGGTAGCACCCAGTCAAGATCCCTCTGTTTTCATATGTTGGATCTCCTCTATTGGGCCCACACACACCACATTCATTTAATCTCGTGTTATGTTCCAGGTGCTTTTTATCTCTTGGAAGATTGTCTTTCCCACTCCAACAAGATTTATCCAACAGAGTGGTCCCTCGATTCTCTTGTTTTCTGGTGGCTTTGCAATCATTGGGGTTTTCCTCACATTGATGCATTTGCCACCATCCTGAATCACCAAATCTTTTAGTCCTCGATGCCTCATCCTCAGGCTTTTGCTATCAATGCCTTCAGCCAAGAGTGGTCCCACAAATTCCTATATGTTTATCCTCCAATCCAGTTGCTTCATCAGATAGTTTCCCTAATCCATACCACTCCGTGCCAGGTCCTTCTGAGAGCTCCCTATTAGCTGGCTCAACCATGGTTTCCTCATTTACATCAACTCCTATACCTTTTCCCTTATTCCCTGCCTTCCTTCATCAACCCCAGTCACCAGTTCTACATCCTGCAGTTCATGTCCTCTGTCTTCATGCCTCACTTTTGTTCGGTCCTTGGCGAGGTGATTGGGTTTCTCCCATCCCATAGCTTTCCATTTGGCTCAGCCCATACGTCCTTCTTCAATGGAAGTATATCAACGGAAGTGGAAAGTCTTTCACACGTGGTCACATGCTCAGAGAATCCCAGCTGCTCGACCTACTGTGACTGGTGTGTCCGAGTTTCTGACGTGGCTTTTCGACCGGGGGTCTCTGGTTTCTTTTATTTCTCATACCTTTTTTCTTTCCTGCTACTGCAGAGTCTTTGATACACCTGTCCTTACCATGTTAATCTGTTCCTTCTGGATGTGGTCCTCCATTCCTTTACTTTACCTCTGTTTGAACCTCATTTCTTGTGTTTTGTGTTTCACCTTTCCCTTAAGGGTATTTCCTTCTCCTCTTGGCCTGTGGTCATCGATGGTCTGACTTGTTCGCCATCGACATTATATGCACATTTTACCACCATACCTATCTTCTTTTTTATCTGGATTGTTCCTTCCTCCCAAAAACCTCGGTGGTTCATGAGAGTAACTTCTTTTTTTCACCTATTTCCCTTCCCTCTATCTCTCAACTCTACCCTACTTCTGATCCAGATAGACTTCTATGTCCAGGGCATGCCCTTCGTTGCTATATTGCCCACACAGCTTCCTTCTATGGTTCCTGTTCCCTATTCTTTATCCTGTGGCAATCTTCTTCATCTAGTGATCTATCCACTTCTACCCTCACCAATTGGGTTAATCCTTTGATCCACTTGGCTTATTCCTTATTGTCCCCTTCCTACAGGAATTTGTTCAGAGTTACTTCTCATCAAATTCAACACATCACCTTTTCCCTAACTTCTCGTCTTCATCAGCCATTGGAGAAATCCTGCAATTGGGCATGTGGACCACACCTGACACATTCATCTCCCATTATTTACATCATATAGCAGTTTTGCCTTTCTCGGGTTTTTGCCTTCCACCTGTGGCTGTTCTTTAACTTCAATGCGACTCTAAGACTGGGTAAGTCTATATTAAGCTTCCTTTTACTTCACGGGCCCATCCTTCAAACCTTTATTACATGGATCCTGCTCTGTGGTGAGTGGTGCCTGGCCAGGTATTCTATAATTCCAAATTTACACTGTACAGCCATGTTGATTCTTGCTTTTCATTCCATGGCTTCACAATGCTCACTGTTGAGATGAGGTGTTTTAAAAGATCGCTTTATAAGCTTGCCCATTCCAGATTATACCACCCATGGACTTCATGGGTAAAGCAGAAGGTGATAGCTGCCCATCCCTGTCATGCTTTGATTGCATAAATCGGGATGGTCTGCTTTTCAAAATATGGTTTTGTGATCACCCATTGCACTGTCTTGGGTGATGACGTTCCTCTAGATTCTCCTATGCATTTTCACCCCCCTTTCTTCAAGTGGATGATGGGAGTCCTTACCACTTACCAGTCCCAAGCCCCTGGGATGGTCGACCATGGTGGCACCCTGTTGAATGTGTTCCAGACAAAACAGACACTACCATTCAGTACAGAGTAGGGTGGTGGTAGGTAAGCGTGTAATTCAAAGCATACATAAATCAGTAGATTTTGTTAAGTACCAAGTTCCTTTTGTGTTTACACATTCTTGCTGGATTGCATCACTAAAGTTTGGTGAACAAAAGTCTCGTATGTACATATGAAACAAATATTTAGGTTAATATCACTGGAAAATATAATTTGGTGACAACAGCTATAACTTTTCACTAATTAACTGTCAACTAAATGTCTAGAAATATGTATTTTATACAAATAAAATTGAAATAATATTCTAATATAACGATAATTCCTTTAAAAAATATATTTAATTTATTAAAATAAGTTTGTTTTAAATTTTGTAATTAAACAGTTTTAATGAGAATTTTAATTTGCTGTTGAAAGTTAATTTGAGCTACATACTGTTTGTTTGTTTTTGTTTGTTTGAAGTTAAGCACAAAGCTACACAATGGGCTATCTGTGCTCTGCCCACCACAGGTATCAAAACTCAGTTTCTAGCGTTGTAAGTCCACAGACATCCTCCCGCTGTACCACAGGGGGCGGCTACATACTGAAAGTACATAATTAACTAAATCATCAGTTTGTAATGAATGATTTATAGCTACAAAATCTGCATATGAAGCAAATGATCATTTACTAATAGCTAAATAATGATTGTAGTTTATACTTTGAACAATATTTATTTTATTGAAAGAATCTTGAAGTTTAGTGAATAGTTCTAAAATTTTGAAAATCAGTTTATAGTGAAAAGTGAAATAATACACAGCATGAAAGTTTGGAGGGATTCAGATTATTAATAAGACTTTCTGAGTGAAAGTAAAGAAGAGTGTATAATAATGTATCAAGCACACTACCTCCACTATATCCAGTGTCTACAAGGCCTTTCACCCAATACCAGAGCTCTTCTGGTTGGATAAGATAGGACAGACATAGCTTTGATTAAGATTCTATTTATATTAGCAAATTGCTTGAACAACAACTTTTATGTGAACTGAATTTAGTTGTTGAAGTTTAATTTTCTATCAACTTTATATGTGTTACTACACATTAGAATTAGGGTAAAGATATTTTATGAATATTACATTATTTATTCTAATTATTTCAACACTGTATGTTATTTTTTTAATTAACCTGCTCAATATTGAGAAGTAGCAAACTAGCAAGTTCATATAGATGATAAACATATTGGTAAAAAAAGCTTGGCTGTTATTATTTGTTACAATTTGAAGCCTTCTACTAAGTGTTTAGTTACTGAAAATAAAATAAAGAAAGTACTTAAATGTTTTATTCATAGTCACTGAAATGTGTGTGGTATCTTTTAGAATACTGTTTTTTGGATATAAAAGTGTAAGGATGAGCTGCTACAGTGGGTATGTGTGGAATGATTAGTGAATTAAAACATGTTACAGAGCTAGATACAGGCACCTAAGGCTGTTTTTTGTTGTAACATAGTATCATTAAAGGAGAGTTTAATTCGAGTGTTCAATATGGTAAGGGGCTTGAATGTCGTGACTGTAGACACTTTTTTTTTCTTGGTGTATTAGACTAAAATTTGAAAGAGGTGATTTGTGCGGTAAGCTTTTGTTCTTTTAAGGATAAGCTGGATAACTTTATGGGAGAAAAGTCTGTAATTTTTTGTTTTGAGTTTTATAACCAAAGAGGTAATTGGGTGAAAATCAATGGTCAGAAATTCGGTGACAAGGAACCCACTTTGAGACTAATAATGGCTGGAGATGGCTTGAATGGGTCATGAAGAAAAACTTTAAGATAAGTTTAACATAACAGCAAATGTACATTGTACCTGATGATGACAAAACCTTGTCAAAACGTTGTACATTTGCTGTTATGTTAAACTTATATTAAAGTTTTTTTTTTCATTACCCATTCAAGCCGTCTCCAGCCATTATCAATGGTCAGAAAGTTTTCCATTGTGCACTTGTCAATGGATTTCCTTTATGTTTATAGATTATGTTGCAGCGCATCATTACATGTTACATTGCAAGCATAAGAATTAGTGTTTTTAATTAACCTTCAAAGGTATACCTTTGGGACTAACTAATGTTCTTGCACTCCTGGGGTCCTTTGAGTCCCACTGTCTTATTCGGGCATTGAAGACAATGCTAGACTGCAGTGGACACACGAATGTGTTGAAACTAGTTTCTCCAGTATCAAGACTTCTGACAGTTTGTTTTTTTTACTGTGGTTTTTTTGTTCTCTAATGATTTGTAATTTGATTTGATTAATAGATAAATACAGTGTTCTTCAAACCATGGTATGTACAAGAAACTAAAAACAAATATTGGTGGCAGGTCCTGTCACACAGTTACCTTCCTTCTTGTTAGCAGTTCAAAAAAATTGGAGGCAGATGCTACCAGCCTTTTGCCTTTCCTCTAGTCAGTAGCTCAAAATTAGTAACAGTTGCAGATAACCATAGGAGCTTTGCCATTTTGGTGGCATTTGGATAGTTGAAATAATCAGAAATACTAATTTTGATTCTTTGATTATTTTCATAACAATTGATTTCATCATAATTTTGATTAAATCTCTTTATGGGCTTGGTCATTTTACTCAAGTTTGTAACCATGAAACTATACATACTATAACTCTAAGTGTACTAAGTGTATTTTCATGAAATTTGGCAAGTTTTTATAAACACTACAAGTCTTGATTGATACTAATTGTAGCAAAATCATCTTTAGCCAAACTTGAAAAATATTAAATAAAATCAAAAATACTTTTTTTTTTCTAGAATGAGTGAAGATTGTAAGAGATGATTACAGTTATTTATCTGAAGAGCTTTAGGCTTCTTAACTTATCATAACTGCTTTCTTTTAATTTTAATGTGTTATTGCTCTTTGAACCATGTCTAAGTACTGCAACAAGAAGTAAATCACCCAATGGGAACGTGAAGAGTTTATAGTAAAGTTTCTGGTTAAAGCATGGTATGTCTAACAATGAGGGTGGTCATGAAACAAATTTTTATATTTATATTTTTTACATTGGGAAAACAAAAAATACTATTGTCAGATTAATATAGCTCACAAAATAGCTCTTTTATTGGTTATAACTATGTAATGTAGACAAGTGGTCGTAAACAAATAAGTGGTTTCAAAAGCATGAACAGTTGGGAAGAGTGTCTATGGTGGGTGTGCTAAATTTATTGATATCTCAGAAAATAAAGATGGGAAGTTCATTCTTATTTTATATTCTGGCCTGGCAATATTTGTAGTTTGGGTATGTATTTGATGGACACTGAAACCCATATAAAGAGAGAAATTCTAAAAAGGATAATTCAGAGTGCAAAATATATGTTTGAATATTTCTTGTTGAGATTAAAAATTGAATAATATAAACATTTGAATTGTAAACTACATTTTAATGTCAAGTTTATTGACATACATTGCTAACAAAGTAGCTTAATTACATTTTTGAATGTAACTTTATAAAAAGGTTGTAGCATGCACAATTTGACACATTCCACTTATACTTACCACTGACCCATCAGGGATGTTTGTTGGAATCATCAAAAACCTTAATAATCAGAAATAGTGATTTCAGTTAATTGATTAAATCATCCAGCTCCAGCCCTAATGCTTTGATGGCAGGAGTGTATTCAGTCATTAAAATAACAAGCATTCAGATTTTCTTCCTGCAACCTCTCGAATATTTGTAAAAGTTAGTTTTTATGATTGTGTAAAGTGGTGGTCTTATAATGGAGGCACTTAACTGAACTGTGTTTTTTGAAATTTTATTTGAATTTATGGATGGTTTGACTAACATTTTATTAATTAATTAGCAAGGTATCCAGCAATTCCAAGCTGAAGTTATTTGAAAAATGGGACACTGGCTACCCTTTTCCACTATTTTGAATCATACCACAAAATGTTCATCTAGTGCATAGATACTCACTTGTGTTTGGTATAAGCATAATTTATTTTGCTACTAATTTCTTTGCTTAGTTAAAGCTTTAACAGTATTAAGGTGGTGAAATTGCAATGGCTGCCAACCTTGAACTGTTATACTGATGTAAACTTGATCTCTGTTTGGAATACCTAAATTCCTCTACCAAATATTATCTGAATTGGTTTAGCCAGCTCCGAACAACACCTTGTGACACCAGACAGATAGGCATACAACTCCGCTTTATACATTTATAGATTATTCTAAGAACAGCTTCGTTTGATGTTTAATTTTAATTAGTATTAATCATCAAATCAAAATAATTTTTCCACAAAATTAATCTAAATATTAAGATTTGTAACATTTATAATTTATGAATTATTGGCTTCAGGAAACATTATAATTCTTCTTTCTTAGCTTTTGTCTTTTCACCAATTCTGGCATTACAATTTATATTATTTTAAATAGTATATGCTTTTGTTTTGTTTTTTTGTATATAAGCCTCCTATCAGTCTTTCAAATGTGTCATTACCTCACATTCTGGATATTTATCCATCCATATTTGAAACTGAATTTTTTTGTAAGACTAGAATTCTAAACATTCATGTTTTCAGGCTCAACATAATTTTAAAAAATTATATCTGGCTTACAAGAAAATGAAACTTCTTGATGGAGTGTGCATAGTCAAGAATGTATAACTACTGGCCCAATTAGATTCATATACAAAACTTTTATAGAAACTAAAAAACAAATTTGTGGGTACTTTGCAAATATTATTTGATGAAAGCCACAAAGTGAAATATTGCTAATGTGGGTCAATGTTTACAAAACAGAATGTGTTGAGGAGATATCTGGAACATAACAAACTCAGTATAGTATTGTTTTAGAAGGGATTTAGTTTTTAATGTCTTACCAACTGGATTTTTTTTTTTTATTGGACATTCCTTTTTGGTGTAGTTTATCTTGACTTTCAGAAGGTTTTGGAAAAGGTGTCACATATTATTAGTTGCAAATCTAGATGCCTTTGTATTCATGAATAAAATGAAAGTCAGCTCAGAGATAGAAAGCATTGGGTGGTAACAACTGGACAGTTTTCTGATCAGAAATGGATGTCACTAGTAGGCTGCTTCTGAGGAACATTTTTTTGCTGATTTAACAAATTACACTGACAGCAGTATTGACTGTAAGTTGGCTGAACGTATTGATGAGTCTAGTGTTGAGAAAAGGTGATAGTGATTTATATAAATCATGTTTGATCAGAAGAATCTCTATAAGTTTATCAACTGGTTATGTATGTGAAAAATCTATCATGTTTGATCAGAAGAATCTCTATAAGTTTATCAACTGGTTATGTATGTAAAAAATCTATTTCAGTCAATATTGAGCAATGTAAAGCCATATAGGACATAGAGATTTCTAAAGGATACGCCTGTTTTGTGGAAAGGAGAAAGTGACTGAGTTCAATAAGTTTATACTCTTGACTACTAATATTTATAATCAATTTTCTTAAGCATAAATATGTTTCTTATACCAAAAACAATTATTACTTAGGTCACAAACATAAGTGTCTGCAGCTTTTGATAATTTTACTTTTATTTAATAATATACGTAGAATTGTAGATGTCTATGTGGCTTTTGTGGTGTATCAGTTAAATTGATTTCCTGAAAGAGTACATTAGGTAGGTCCTCTGTATAATTTATGAAGTACTTCTACATTCTGTTAAACTACATGAGTCTGTGCTAAGAAATAAATTGACTGGATGCAGAGTGTGATGTACAATGTACGATTGGTATCACAAAAACAGAATGTATACTTGTGTTGAACATTGGACTGTCTTTTTTCTATATTTGTGAATATATCAGACTAGTTCTTCTCCATCAAGACTTGTTTTCAAACTGACACACTCAATATGATGTTCCAGACTGTGTAAACCTCACATTACTTATTTGAATTGGTAGTGTCAGGCAACTATCCCTACCCACATGAGTATTCATTCTTGTTTAAATGTAGGTGAGATCATAACCTTGAGATACCACCTAATCTACCCTTAAAGGACAGTGCTCTCTACATTTTTACACAACATGCAGTTCTCCCATGGGAATAGGTTTGGGAATTCTTTAGAAATTAAGGGTGGCTTACTACTATAAGAATATTATATTATTATTTATAACAGCAATTAAAAGGGTGGAAGTTGGGAGTTTTACTGTGTAGAATTTATATTGGGTTAGTTTAATTCTACATTAAAGTTATTTCTATATATTAAAGGTTACTGCCTTCTCACAACTGGCTGCAGACAGCTAAAGACGAGATTTTGTGGGTTCAAACACTCAACTCCTAACCCTTAACTTATTCTCCTTATCGATACTATGACCACAGGCATTATCATTTACGACTTAAGGACGACAGCAAGGAATGGTAGCTGAGGCATGATTTTGAGTTTCAATTTTATTATGATGTTTCTGGTTTATATATGTGTGTGTATATATATATATATATATGAACATTTCATTAATGATAAAAAAACATTAATGCTTATCTCATCATCATTGAAAATTCTAAATCCACTTTTAATTTGATTACTTAATTTACAGAAACTGCTTTCTATACACCAATTGTTATGCACTTTGTTACTGACTTGTCACTTGAAATGGTCTTTAAGTACTGACTACTACTGAACTAGAATTAAGCAAGTTTAGAAGAAGCTGTTACCTAGTAAGTATAAGAAGTATTCACTGTTCTCTTCTTCCCTTACAAAAATCAACTTTTTTATTTTTACAACAAAATAACATATACTGGTAATCAGACTGGGGAGTTAAAGTAACAAAATGTTCTATGTTCTGCATAAAAAATACACATATATTACAGATGAAGCTATTTGAAATGTCTGATTCATGCTTAAGGATTTTGATGGAATGCTGATTCATATTGAATACAAAATTGAAGTTATACTGAAAATTTTTGTTTGTATGTATTTGTGAAATCACATGAAAAGAAGTAATAAAACTATTGGGTATTTTAACAGAAAAAATATTTTTTGGGACTTTCATTGGGTGCAAGCAGGCCATAATATATGGAAGTTTTCATTTTTTCAGGAATGATGATTGAAAGTATGGCTGGGAAAGCTGCAGCTGTTCATGGACTTGCCTTTGATGCTACACCTTTTAAATTCAATGAGAAGAAACCAGCTGCTGAATATTTTGGTGAACTGCTACAATCAGGTAGATTTTCTTATGTGTAACCTACACAATACCATTCAATTATCCTTGTGGTGTACTGTACTAGAATGTCAATTTTCTACAGATTTCAGAGGTTTTCTTCATCATCTGGTTCATTTTCTATGATTCATGTAAATCCAGTTAAAAAATATAGGAGGAGGTCAGCCTATGCTACCATGATGTTCCATGTGCTCTCAATGTTTTGTAAACAAAGGGTCCAACATATAACTACAGTGCAACTCCCTCATTGGATGTTCTCCATGGAACATTTAATTGATTGCACATGCACTTTACAGTATAGCTTTGGCCACGTCCGTCATGCCCACGTAAAGACAGCACTTTTTTCAGGTAAAATTGAAATAAAATCTGTTGAAATTCATCTTTATAATTCACCATCCTACTTCAAAAACATAATCATTAGGCCACTCTCTTTTCATATATCGACATATTTATTAGATATGTTGAGCCATTTATCCTAAAATGAGCTATGAAACTTGGATGAAAACACTGTTGGATTTATTTCATCATTGAGCTGATCAGTCACATTTTGACAGCTGCACAGAGCTATTCTGACCAGATGTCATAATGTTAATGGACATGATATCTTTGAGATGAAAATGCTTTGACCTAAAGGGAATACTTTTATTCTTAAAGTTGAAAATTTGCAAGCTTAAGCAAGTACTTTGCTGGTTTTATGTGGGTGATAATAGGGTTATTTATTAACTTAGCAAATTCAATGATCGACTATTTATTGTTCATGGTGATAAACCAGAATAGATAACCACTTTACTGAGGAGAAACAGTGGATTTTTCACATGATACAATGCACCTGAAAGTGTTCATATTTTGTGTTCCAAACATGCTCTGAGAGCACTTAATTTCCAAAATTTTTGGGCAGGCTCATAGCACCCCCTGAACCCTCAGCCAGATTTACTCATGCTATGAACTCGTAGCCTGCTCAGCAAGATTTCAGACTTCGTTATTTTTTCCTGTTGATATCCCTGACTGTAACACTAAGTTAAAGTTGTTTTGGTTTTAGCACTTTTACTATTGAGTATTAAGTATTAATTAAATTAGATATTGTGCTGTATTTTCTCTCAATAAATGATACTGACAGTTGTTACCTAACATTTCATATTTAGATAATACATGCTACATTTTGTAATACCTGTTAGTTTTTCCTGGTACAATTTTGTTAATTTTTCTACATTCATTTTAAATACTAAAAGAAAAACTGAACTTAACTTAGAGCTGCTGTTGTGAGAACAATGGACATCTGTCATTTTTTGTCATAATTTTAATTGTAATAAGGTTCATAATGTATTAAGTATAATGTGGTTCTCATTAATAGTTGACCTTTTTTCATCAACCTACTAAGATTATCTTGTTACATGTAGCCGGGTACAATTATTATGGAACAGAAAGAATGTACAGTGGTGTAGATGGACGAGAACTAGAAGCTGACATCTTTTTTGGAGTTGTGTATTACCAAAGATTGAGGCATATGGTGGCTGACAAATTTCAAGTATGTTCTGTCTTTAGGATTAGAAGTTCTCTCTACATGCTATTAGCTAATACTAAAGTATATAACTTATTTATTAGTGTGTTGTAAGAATAGCTCACACAGTGTATTCACTGACTCAAGAAGACATAAGTTGTAATTATAGTATTGGGTTGTACTGCAAATTTTTCACTCTTTTTAGCTTAAAGTTAAGCTTGCTAAATGTCTTTATTTTCTTTGCACTTCCCACAGTTGGAAAATGGCATTGCTCAAGAAAATTTCTAACTTTAACTTTCCCCAGGAGCTAATTGAATCAAGTGTTATTAGGCACTGTCTTCTCTGATTCTCTTACAAAAATAACAGAATGCTTTATAATTAAAACCTGGTGGACTTGCCCTTTATCTTTGCTACCCAGTAGCAACTGATCTAACAGACAATCATGTTTTATTGTCATATTTAAACCAAAGTTGGGGCCTGAGAAAGAAAACTTTATACAAATTTTTTCACATGATCACTTGCTTATATTGTATAATAGTGCTTTGCTATTTCTATAAAGTGTCAAGGTTTCAGTTAAACATTCGTTTCTTATGTAAACCTATTTGTTGTTTTTTTTCCTGTCTCATTCTTTGTTACCCAGCTGTTACATACATCAGGAAACACATCCTTATATGAGATCTGCAAATCTACTGTCTTTATGAGCCTGGACTTCTCTGCTTTGCTGAAAATATTCAAGATATCACATAATTTTAGGAAATGTAATTTTTTTTTTGTATTTAAACGTCTCACTTAATACATTATTTAATAAATATAGTGTGTATAGTGTTCATGTATCTGGTGTATAACACTTCTACCTGAATATGCAATATTTTATTGAAACCCAATATTGGGCAAATACATTTTTTACAAGGGTTCACAACATCAGTATGAAAAAGGTGTATGTCAACATGTCAAATTAAATATATAGTGTCAGCATTTCTCAAAAAGATTCAATTCTTCAGTCTGCTTTGCAAACTGCTATAAGTTTAATCATGATTATTTTTGCATTTTGCTTTTATTTTAATGACAGAGTTGTATTATAGTTTCATGTGCAACCTGGTATTGTAGGCAGTACATTTGTTCTACACAGTGTTCTGCTTTTTTTATAAATGTATGCATATTTATTTACAGAAATTTAGATATAATGGTGAATAAATGTTAATTAGTAAGTAAATTGCAGGTGGCATCCTCAATATAATGGGTTCTAGGTTATTATTAGGGAATCTACTATAGCAAACCAGTATTGTAAGTCTAAACAAATAATGTTAATTTTAAACCAGTTTCTTTAAATTATTTACTAGTGATGACATTGTGCTTACTGTATGGGTTCTTTGAGCTATTAAACTCTGAAATGATAAAAAAAATTCTGATCAAAAACTAAAATGTGATGTTACAAAGATGACTCAAAAATGTATGCACACTTTATAGACAGAAAAATGTTTTTGATTGTTGAATGTTTCTTTAATACATAAACACACGTTTCAGACTTTGAACATAACCTTATACTTCATTTATATCAGGTACGAACAACTGGTCCTATTGATATCTTAACACACCAGCCAGTGAAGGGACGAAAACGAGCGGGAGGAATTCGATTTGGTGAAATGGAACGAGATTCTCTTTTGGCTCATGGGACATCATTCCTTTTGCAGGATCGGTTATTTAACTGTTCAGATAAATCTCTTGTAAGTATTGTTTGTTTAACATAAAATTTAATATAATATATTACAATTCTGATATCACTAATAAATGATTAGCAATGTTTCTTTTTCATTTAATTCAAGTTTGCATCTGTTGGTTTATAGACTCTTTTATTATACATTTACTCTACTGTCCATTCATTATTGAAATTATGAATATTAGTATAAATCAGAACCACTCAGTTATCATAAATTGTATTGTTTTGCGTAAAAATTTCCTTATTTTATAGAAACTTATTTGTAGCAACATTATTTACATTTGTAATTTTCTTGGACTTTGGAATTAGCATTGAATTAATAGTAAGTCTTTGACATTAGTTTATTTTTTGTTTTTCAAATGGCATTTTGAATATTTGAAATATTACATTTACTTTTAGTAGAGAAATTATCATTAAATTAGATTGTCATTATAATATTTTGAACCCAACAGAAAATATATTTTGTTTTGTCATGTTATAGGAAGCAAAATGTTTGTTTCATTTCATATTTTTTTAATTAAATAATTCTAATCGATATTTTAAGGCTTACACTTACTTAATATTCCACTGTGAGTATTTATATACTAGATTGAAGGAAGGCAGAGGAATTGAAACAAGATTATTCTTGTGTGTATTTTATATTGGGATAAAATATTTTAGGAAATATTGCTGTTTTAATTATCTATGTCTAATAAACCTCACTTCATTTTACCTTAGAGGATTTATAATTTTTCATTGTATTTATAGAAGGTGTGCTAAAAGGGTAATTATGTATTATTTTTGGATTTGGTTTGAAAACTCCCAAGATCTGTAAAGCTAAAATTGAACAATAAAATTGTTTACATAAGATGTTGAGATTATTTTATACTTACAATCTTAGTAATGCTGTATACATTTATTAAGAATACAAGCTTATTTTACTTTGTAAAATAAAAGTACTCTTGTTTTTTTCCTTTGGTGAAACCTGTTATTAGTATTTGATGTCTCTACTATTATCAAATTTTTTTATCAGGCATTCGTCTGTACAAGATGTGGTAGTCTTCTTTCTCCCATGTTTGAAAAGCCAGCTAAAGACAATATGCCAGCTAGTCAGGAATTAGTGCGTTCATGGATGTGTGCTACATGTGAAACCAGTGAAAATATTCAACTTATTACAGTGCCTTATGTTTTCAGGTATCTCGTGGTAGAGCTAGCTGCAATGAACATAAAGATCCAACTTGATGTCATGTGATATAATAATAATAATATTGAGTTTAACTAATATTCCTATCTATCACTGATCTGTTTATGTTGGAGAAACAAACTTGTACAAATTTGACAGATTTGTAATAAAGGTACTTAAATGGTACAAGATCTACTGTATTATAACAGCTCCTTGTATCCAAGCTGCAGATTTCTCAATAATTATGTGGGATAATAAATAAAAACTTTGATTTTTCTTACTTATGCAGTTTTTTATTTATTTAACATTTGAAATCTACCTCTAATTATATGGCAAAATTTTATTATATATCAAGGATATCGATCTATATGAACTCTTTGTACAACCTATGAAATATTTCTTCTACCACCAGAAAAGCCTAGGTAATTTAAGTTGGTATAATTCAGATCTGATTCTACTTGTGCCACCAAAAAGTGACATCATTACAAGAGTTTAAAATGAAGATTTTTATTATCATGAGTATGTAAGACTTCTTTCAGAGGGGCTATCTTTAATGATGAATTTGGGATTCAACAAAAAGTTATCAGTAAGAGATTATTTTTTTGTGAGATGAACATCCAAATGACAACATGCTCTTGATAGCATGTATGTCCTGACACCAGAAGAACATTTGTTAACACTGAAGTTACCATATTACATCTGTGTTAGACATTGAATTCATAAGTATCTTTAAATTCATGATCCTATTGCTTTTATGATATATTTTCTCATATCTACCACGAGAAGGTGACATAAACAAAAAATTTTAATATAATTTGCAGTTCTTTTGAAAGGCTTTATTAAGGTGTTATTTACTTGGTTTAGAGAAAAAGGTGACACATACCAAAACCAATACTTCCTGTAATGTTTCATCAAACAACAAGACATGAAACCTGTCAACTAATCAGAATATATATTGCTGTTTCAAAACAATAGTTATTTCTTCATTTGTGTATACTATTATGTATATATATATATATATAATGTCAACTGGTCAAGTACTTGCATAGAAGTTTATTAAATCATTATCAAAATGTTAAATCTAGAGGACATCAAAAGAGTTCTCAATACCTGATGCACGAGTCAACCAGACCAAATTTACAGGTGTTGGGAGAAGAAAATAGTCCCTACCCATACCAGGAATTTTTAGCTGCAGCATAGTGGCTCATAGCTCCATCATCTCTTTACCAATTTGTGATCTAATTACAGTTTTAGACTCAGGAGATCAAACCCTGTTGATTGATGTATTTGACCATGCCCAAAGTCTCATAGATTAATTTACTCTAATTCTGCCTAAAAGAATTTCAATTTGAGGGTAAGCTGATAGAGATCCTGATGAGTAATAAAATTAAATCAGGTATACATGTGCCTCATGCTTGATATCACCAGCACATACAAATATAGCTAACAAAAAGAATAAAAAGGTCTCATAGATTAATTTACTCTAATCCTGCCTAAACGAATTTTAAGTGCCACAGCTATTGAGGATTCCCTCTTGTCTAGAAAAAACAGCTGCAACAAGTGCAAATGCATTGTATCCTGAATCTCATTATCTATGTGAGGAATTGTGGTTCCAGTTATTGTCTTACAGCACATAAATTTCACCAACCAAGGCTCCAGTCTCAAGAGGTATTTTGGCTCCAGCTATGTCTTACAGTATATAGAAAGAACCCCAGTCAAGGCTTCAATCTGAAGTGGTATTGAAGCTCTAGTTATTATCTTGCAGTATAAACAGAAACCCAGTTGAGGCTTCAATATGAAGAGATATTGAGGTTCTAGCTATTGTCTGACAATAAGGCTTCAATCTAAAGAAATAATGTGTCTCCGAATATTGTCTTACAACACTGATATAATCCCAGTGAAGTCTTCAGTATGTTGGGGTGTTGGGATCCCAGCTATTGTCTTAAAGCACAGAGAGAACTAGAGTCAAGACTTCAAATTGTGTTGCTCTTCCTGTTGTCTAACAGTATGGAGACAACTCCACAGAAGGCTCAATCTCAAGAGTTATTGTAGCTCTAGTTATTGTCTTCCAGTATGAAGAGAGAACCCCAGTGGAGGTATCAGTCTTAATTATTATTGCCTCTAATTATTGTCTTTCAACATGGAGGTAACCCAGTTAGGGCTTTAATCTGAAAATTCATTGTGTCTCTAGCTTTTATCTTACAACATGGAGGTCACTCTAGTCAAGGCTAAATCTGAAGAGGTATTGTGGTTCTGTTACAGTCATACAGCCCAGAGATAACCACACTAAAGGCTTCAATCTGAAAAGGTACTGTGGCCCCAGCTATTGTATTAAACCATGAAGATAACTCTTGTAAAGGTTTCAATTTATAGAGGTATTATGGTTTCAGCTACTATCTTACAGCATGGAGTTAACCCCAATGAAGGCTGAAATCTGAAAAGGTATCATGGCTCCAGTTAAAGCTAAATGTAAAGAGGTATTCTGTTTCCATTTATTTTCTTACAGTATGAAAATTACCCCAGTAAAGGCCTCAATCTGAAGAGGTATTATAGCTCCAAATATTGTGTTACAGTAAGGAGATAAACCATGTCAAAGCACCAATTTCAAATGGTGTTGTGTTCTATTTATTGTCTTTCAACATGGATGTAATCTCAGTCATGGCTTCAACATGAACAAGTATTGTGGTTCCATTTATTGTCTTACAGTATAGACATTACCTCTGGTCAGGGCATAAATCTGAAGAGCTTTTGTAGCTCCACTCAGTGTCTTCTAGTGCAGAGAGAATCTCAGTTGAAGTTTCAATCTGAAGAGGTATTGTGACACTAGCGCTTATCTTACAGTATCAAAATAGTTTCAGTGAAGATCCCAATCTCAAAAACTATTGTAGCTCCAGTTTATGTTTTGTAGTATGGGGAGAACCCCCAATGAAGGTTTCAGTCTGAAGAAATATTGTTGCTCCACTTATTGTCTTACAAAATATAGATAACCCAGTCAAGGCTATAATCAAAAGAGGTATTACCATTACATTTGTTGTCTTACAGAATGTAAGTTATCCCATTCAAGGCTTCAATCTGAAGAAGTATTCTGGCTATAGATATTTTCTTTATGCTGGACATAAATGCAACCAAGGCTTCACACTGAAGAGATATTGTTACTTCACTATTGTCTTATAGATATAATCCTAGTAAATACTTCTATTTGAAGAGGTATTGTTGTTCTGGCAATTGTCTTACTGTATGGAAATAACTTATATCAAGGCCCAATCTGAAGAGATGTTGTGGTTCCATTTATTATTTTACTGTATGGAATTTACCTGAATCTAGGCTTCAATCTGATGAGGTTTTGTGGCTCCATTTATTGTCTTTAGTTTAAAAACCCAACTCGAGGCTTTAACGGGAAAATATATTCTTGCTCCAGTTATTGTCTTACTGACTGTAGATAACCCCACTCAGAGCTTTAATGTGAAAACGTATTGTAGTTACAGCTATTGTCTTTAACCATGAAGGTAATTGCAGTGAGGGCTTCTGTCTAAAGAGCTTTGTGGATCCAGCTGTTGTTTCACATTATGGAGATAACTCCACACAAAGCTAAATCTGAAGACTTATTGTGGTTGCCTTTATTGTCTTATAGCATTGAAAATACCCCAGTAAAGATTCATTCTGAAGAAGTATTGTTGGTTCAAATATTGTTTCATACTTATCAGATAAACCATATCAAGGCACTAGTTTGCAGAGGTATCATGACACTTACTATTTAATGTCTTACTGAATGAAAATTACCCAATCTAAGTCTTCAATCTTAAGAGAAATAGTAGCTCCTGCTTTTGTCTTACAGAGAGGAAGTAAACAGTGTCATTGTGGCAGTCTGAAGAGGTGTTGTACTTCAATTATTGTCATACAACATGGATATATCTGATGATATACTGGGGCTCCAGCTATTGTATAAAGCATGGAGAGAAACACAATCTAGGTTTCAATCTGAAGAGGTAGCATGGTTCAAGCTAATGTCTAACAGTATGGAAAAAATTCCATCAAAGTCTCAGCCTCAAGAAATATTGTACCTTCAGTTATTGTCTTGCAATATGGAGAGAAAATCAGTTGAGGTGTCAGTCATAAGAGTAATTTTTACTTCAGTTGTCTTACAACATTGAAATTATCCAAGTTAAGGCTGCAATATCAAAATATATTATCTTACAGTATAGAGATAACCCCAGTCAAGGCTAAATCTGAAGAGGTAATGTGATTCCAATTTATCTTACAGTATGAAAATTACCCCAGTAAAGGCTTCAATCTCAAGAAGTATTGTGGCTTCAAATATTGTCTTCCATTTAGGAGATAAACCATGTCAATGCATCAGTCTAAAGAGGTGTTGTGGTTTAGTTACTTTCATACATCATGGATATAATCCCAGTGAAAGCTTTTAGCTGATGAGATACTGTGGCTCCAGCTATTGTCTTAGAGCATGGATAGTACCCCAGTCAAGGCTTCAATCTGAAGTGGTCTTATGGCTCTATTTATTGAATTGTAATATAGAACAAATTTCTGTCAACTCTTCAATCTGAAGAGTTAAAGTTGTTCCAGTTACTGTCTTACAGCAAAGAGATACTCTACTGAAGATTAACATGAAGGGCATTGTGGCACTAGCTGTTGTCTTATAAATGGATATGATTCCAATGAAGGCTTCTGTCCCAAGAACTATTGTTACTACACTCATTATTCTTCCAACATCAAGATAGCCCAAATTATGACTTTAATATCAAAGAAATTGTGTCTCTGTTTGTTATCTTACAGTGGGAAAATAACTCCAGAGAAGGCTAAATCTGAAGAGGTATTGTGGTTCCATTTATTTTCTTACAGTCAAGGCTTCAATTTAAAGAGGTATTGTGGCTCTAGTTATTTTCTATTTAAGTGGACATACCTCAGTCAACACTTCAATTGGAAGAGGTATTGTGGCTTTAGCTGTTGTCTTATAGCATAGATATAACCCCAGTTAATGCTTCAATCTAAGAGGTATTTTCACTCTGGCTTTTATCTTACAATATGGAGGTAACTCCATTTAAGGCTAAATTGTGGTTCTGTTTATTATTTCACACTATGGAAATTATTCCATTAGAGGTTTCAATCTGAAGAGGTATTGTTGCTTCAGCTATTATCCTGTAGCGTATATATAATCCTAGTTAAAACTTCAATTTGAAAAAGTATTGTCGTTCTAGCTATTGTCTTATTGTATGGAAATAACTTAAATCAAAGCTAAATCAGAAGAGATGTTGTGGTTCCATTTATTCTTTTACTGTATGGAAATTGCTTAAGTCAAGGTTTCAATCTGAAGAGTTATTGTGGCTCCAGTTATTTTCTTCCAATATACAAAGCCCCATATTATGCAGATGCTTCACACTTGTATTCAAGCAAGTCTTCTCTATGTTGATGTTGTACAAATTGCTTCTGATCACACCCATGCAAATTGAACTGAGAAGGTCTTTGCTCCACATTTCTTCAGTCCAGTCAGAATGCTTTTTGGTCAAGTTGAGCCTCATCTTTCTTATCTTGTCAGTGAGGGGAGTTTCTTTCTTGGCTGTCTTGTTGCAGTACCAAATGATGTGCATGGTGACAGTTTCCTGCCATGCTATTTTGCAACCTGTGGATGACATGCAAGTTGAACTAAGAAGATCTTTGTTCCACATTTCTTCAGTCCAGTCAGAATGCTTTTTGGTCCAGTTGAGCCTCATCTTTCTTATCTTGTCAGTGAGGGGGGTTTCTTTCTTGGCTGTCTTGTTGCAGTACCAAATGATGTGCATGGTGACAGTTTCCTGCCATGCTATTTTGAAACCTGTGGATGACAATCAACGATTCTGCAAGCATGATCGTCGGCTGCTGTGGAAGCTTTCTTCCTACCCCTTCTATTCTGCTGCGGCCAGGTGGTTTGTGGAGCTCGACTCGCAATCTGCGGGTCACAGGTTCGATTCTCTGTCACAACAAACACGCTTGCCCTGTCAGCCGTGTGGGCATTATAATATGATGGTCAATTCCACTATTCATTGATAAAAGAGTTAGCCCAAGAATTGGTGGTAGGTGGTGATGACTAGCTGCCTTCCCTCTAGTCTTACACTGCTAAATTGGGGACGGCTAGTGCAGATAGCCCTCGTGTAGCTTTATGCGAAATTCAAAACAAACAAACTATTCTGCTACTCCACACAGCCAGTCTCTCCATATCTCTGCACAGTAGACTAGCTAAATAATTTTTCCAACAATGTGCCTTGTCAAACGTTCCACTTTGTTCAAATAAACAATGGCTGCTTTTTCCATGGAGTTAGAACTCACAACCCTTGGCCATGGTAGCATCACACGCATGTTGCAGCAGATAGGGTTCTAAACTGACTCTCGGTAAGAACCTTTATTTATAGCCAAAAAACGGCTGATGCAATACCTAAATAGCCTATGAAGCTGCTTAAGTAATAATTTGACAGTATTGCATCATCCATGGAACACATTTGCACCTACGTGCTTAGGGCCTCTAAACAGACGATGATTCTGAAGAAAAGTGTGAAAAAATTGGGTGATACAATAATTGTTTTCACCACTGTAAACCATGTCAAGTAGACAGTTTGAAAAGGTCCAATTATTGTCTTAGAACATTGATATAATTCATGTAAGGCTTCAATATGAAGAGCTATTGGGGTTCCATCTATTATCTTGCAGTGTGGAAATTTTTCCAGTCAAAAATTCGATCTGAAAAGGACTGGGGCTCCATCTATTATCTCATAACATGGAGATACAAGGCTTCATTATGAACAGGTATCATGACTCCACTTATTGTCTTACAGTATGGAAATTACCCTTCCATGGTTTTGATTTGAAGATGTATTGTTGCTCATTGATAGCCATACAGTTCAAAAAGAATCTCAGTCAAAACTACAAAATCAAGAGGTAATTTTGTTCCAATCATTATCTCACAGCTCAGCGAAAACCTTACTCAAGACTTCAGTCTCAGGAGGTATAGTAGCATTGTATATTGTTTTATAGTATGAAGATACGTCCATTGAAAGCTCAATCTAAAGAACTATTATAGCTCCAGTTCTCTTCTTAGAGTATGGGGAAAACTCCAATCTAGACTTCAATCTGAAGAGGCATTAGTGGCACCAGTGATTCTCTTGCAGTACAAGAAGAACCCCAGTGAGGCTTTAGTCTGAAGAGGTACTTCTACTCCATTTATCGTGTTACAAGATGGAGATAAACCCAGTCAAAGCTTTAATCTGAAGAGGAATAATATCTCCAGGTATTATCTCTTTATGGAGAGATGCATGAATCTGAAGAGGTATTATGGCTGTAGTTAGTGTCTTAAAAGATGAAGATAATCCCTGTCATAGGTTCAATCTGAAAAGTTATCGAAACACTAGCTATTGCCTTACAGTATGAAATTTACATAATTAAAGGCTTCAATCTAAAGAAGTATGTTGGCACTAGTTATTTTCTTTCTGAATAGAGATAACTCCAATCAATGCTTCAATGGTATTGTGACTCTAGCTATTATATTACAGTGTGGAGATAAAATAAGTTTTCAGTCAGAAGAGGTGTTGTGTCTCCAGTTATTGTTACAACGTGTATATAATCCCAGTCAAGGCTTCAATCTGAAAAGATATTGGGAAACTTGCTATTTTGATACAATAGGAAGATATTCCCAATCAAGCTTTCAGTTTGAAGATGTATTATGGCTCCAAGTATTGCCTTATGTTAGGTAAAGAGCCTGATTTAAAGTTTCAATTTGAAGGTGGTATTTTGGCCTTAGCTTGTGTCTTACAGCATGGAGATAACTCCTGTGAATGCTTGAATCTTAAGTGTTATCGTGGCTTTAGCCATTGCCTTACAATATGGAGATAACCCTAGTTAAGACTTCAGTGTCGTTAGGTACTGAGGCTCCATTTATTGCCTAACAGTGTGGATAATACCCCTGTCAAGGTTTCAATGTGATGAGGTTTTGTCGCTCCAGCTATTGTCTTAAATCGTGAACATAAAACTCCAGTCAGTGCTTCAATCTGAAAAGATGTTGTGGCTACAGTTATTGTCTTAAATCTTTGAAAGAACCCCAGTCAACGCTCACTCTCAAGAGGTATTGTTGCTCCAGGTATTGTCTGAAGAGGTATGTGTAACTTCAGTTATCGTTTTATTGTATGTAAAGAACTCTAGTGATTCTTCAGTCTGAAAGTTATTGTTTCTCCACTTATTGCTTAGAACCACAGTTAAGACTTTAATCTTAAAGAATATTATAGCATTAGCCATTGTCTTACAGCATGGAATTAAACTCTGTCATGTCTTGAATCTGAACAGATACTGTGGCTCTAGCTACTGTCTTACAGTTTGTAGATAACTCTGTTCAAAGTTAAATCTGAAGAGGTATTGGGTTTCCATTTATATTCTTACAGTATGGAAATTACCACTGTCAAGGCTTCAGTCTGAAGAGGTATTGGTTTCCATTTATATTCTTACAGTATGGAAATTACCATCTGTCAAGGCTTCAATCTGAAGAGGTATTGTGACTTAACCAAATGTGCACGGGGTCAATCCAGTCGATTGACCTCGAATAAGAGAGGAATGTTTGCTTTAATTCCGAATTTACCTGAATCTATCCACACGAAATATGGGAAAGTGTTATTCAAATGTACAAGTCCATTTTAGACATGAAATGATAAGTGCTACAGACGTATTTCTACTCAAGATATGTATGTGAATTGCCAACATAACAAATTGGAGATCAAGTGATGTTCGTGTGCAAAATAAAAATATTTTTGTTCATCATATAGTTTGCACATTGCTTTTTCATAATTTTTAGAACTGCTGACTTGCATATCCGCAAAAACAAAAAAACTACTTACACGCAATATCAATACTACATAAAACGCCATGGTATCCTTCAGCCAATGCATCATGCGAAGAATATAGTATTTCCTTCCTCAAGTTCCATAGGAACTCTAGATGCATAAAAGACTGTGCATCAAATCATATACTGCATCACACCACTCTGCCTTCATTGTAAGTGACTATCTTAAATCAGAATCATCACCCCTTGTATGGTTTGTTATCGCTTCTGCTGCAATGGTTTTTATAATTGTGGGGTGTGAAAATTCTAGGTATTCAGCTAGTGGATAAATTTTCACCATCTAATAGAATAACCTTCTTGCATTACTGTGCTACTACCTTAGTGTATAATGATTTACAGTGAAGTTGTACTTCTGCAACATTGTAATATAATGTGCAATCATGCCTTATTAGTTTTGAAGGTCATTAACCATTTCACTGATGCATAGTCGTTATGGATAGCGAACTTTCTTTAGATAGTTGGAAACTTTTCACTTAATCTTAGGCTAAGGGCAATAGTTACCTACGATAAGCAGAGCCTATGTCTGAGCTTTGAGCACACCTCATCATTCTCTTACCCCGGAGAAGGGGTGTACCATTTGTAAGGATGTTGAAATCCTCTACCTATGATGTTAAGAACATCTCAATCAGGGAAGTCACAAAGGAGAGAATCTGGCCACGACTACGAGCTACGAGTCCCCAAGCGTGAGGCAAAACAGATCATGTCCCCGATTATCAAAGGTGCAGTGTGGGAATAATTGGACCATGTTCTGAAACATTTAAGGTAGGTAATTTGAATGACCGAACTCCTGAACATGCATTGAAATGCCTAGTTCTGAATCTAGACAAAGGGGTGCTAGACTCCATAAAACACTTGAGTGAGAATCAATTGTGAGACTGTGAGATAGCCAATACTAAGTTGCACTATAGATTTGACCCAGTGGAAAACAGAGAAATCCATTGGGCTGAGTTCAGAACTTGGTTAGGTACCATTGAAAGCTTGACTTCTTACTTGGAGGAGCTGCACTATTTTTATATTACGGTTTACTCTACAATGACCTCAGTGAATGACGAGAATATCCTCTTTGATCGGTTTGTGGAAGAACTATCAAGCAAAATGAGGAACCTTCTGCCATGTTGTGATGAACAACACTGGTATTCGGTGAATGGACACGTCTATTCTGGCCCTCTTATGGTTTACCTGCTGCCAATACCTTTGTAAGGACATTATTCTAGAAGGAAGGAGTGAAATAACTGTTTTTTTTTGTGAAATTTGGGTCACTTTAAAAGGAATTGCTCATACATTAATGAACAGTAAGGTAGACTAGATTACTGGTTTCGATTTGCAATTCAACAGGTGAAGGTGAGCTTACAGTATGCTCACTAGTGAATGTTGATGCTTCATCTCCAAGACACTAGAGGAGTAAAAGTCAGTCCTGGTCACCACTTTAGGAAGTATCACAAACAAGTTGCATCAAAATGCGAGGTGGGTCTTGGTATCTGCCTATTTGAGGGTAAATATTAGAGATCCTGACGAATACAGGGGTGGGCAAAAACTGGTAGATTCCACATTATATCAGCCATTCCAAGTAAAACCACCAATCAGGCCAGTTAACATGGACTTCATACTGTCAAATGGAGACAAACCCTACGTGAATTGTGAGGTCATTCTCTGACTATGTCTAGGAGACTTTGCATTTGCATCCTTAGAATGGACATACTCCAGAGCTTATCAGGCATTTTCACCTGTGCAACCAGTGAACTGATATTCCACATTATTTATCCAATGTGGCCAAATAGATTCAGGAAATGTGGACTGCATGAGTGTATGTGGGAGAGAAAGTTACAGCTATCCAAGTACACAAGTGATGTTCCATGGGTTACTACAGATGAAGGTTAGTGTGTCAGCGCATGTAATGTGGTTATAAAGCCAATGCGTGAAATAAGCTGTTTCCTTCCAGAAAGTGAGCAGCATTAGTTCAAGCAGTTAATTGATGGAGATGGATGAAGTTCCAGTGTTCTGCAATTATGGATGACTGATTATTCGGTTGCACGCTGGAATGACCATCAGCATGGTAAACGAAGTAACCAATATGGTTATCAACTTATCTGAGGTCACTAGTTGAGGGTTGTACAGACAATCTAGGCTCAATGCAGCAGTAACAACTCAGTGACTTTTTGGCAGAATATCCTGATGTATTTATTGGAACATATGACTGATAGGGTCAAACAACATTCATACAACATCACTTAGATAGAAATGATGCCCTTTCCCATGAAACAATATGGAGAACTAAGGTTGAAGCCAGCATTGAAGTACGGTGTGTGTTAAAGAACAGGATTATACAGCCTGAAGTGGTTACTCCATCACAGGAGTCATAGGTGGATGAGCAAACTAACTCTGATAATGAAAGTACTGTGTCATATGATTTCTTCTCAGCTGATGAGGTGGAAGAAACCCTGTCCCTTTTTGTAAAGAGTCAGATGAATAAATGCCACTGGAGAAGCAGTTAATCTACTACAATGATTGGCCAAGATGCTGACAACAACCTCCAAGCTATCTAGCAGTAATTAGTTGCAAGATATTTTACATTAAATGTTTTGCAATAATTACTCGATTTATCTGATGAGTTATAGAAGAATATACAAAATGTGTTAGATATATAATTATGATTGTCAGATAAAATACTAAGGAAATTAATGAAAGCACTCAAGTTGAGTTTTGTGGTAAATGTTGGCACAAATGTACTTTTAGTAACTCCCTGAGAGAACTCGTAATCTCGCATATAAATCAACACAACTTTGTGTTGTGTTGCTATACGAAATTACACGTAATGGTTACCCAGGTTAAGTTTTGTAATAAATATGTGCAGAAGTTTACCTGTACAAACTCCTGGAAGAATTAATAATCTTGCACGTATGTCGATGTGATTGTATCAAAAGAAAATGCCCTCAGTTGTGTTTGAAGCAAAGAAAGAGACTAGGCATAAATTAAACACAGTGAAACAATCTTTATTTCCAACAAGCAACAACCAAAGTTTAAAAACAAGTTTATTGTAGGTAACTTTACTGAACAGCTCTCCGATCAAATTATGCATTTATATTCAATCATTATCATCAAATCTATCTGTAAATCTGATTTAAGTCTTACATCTTGTTCCACACTGAGAAACCACGGAATTATATAAGAAAAAACAACATTGCCATTCTTCTCAAGATGCAGGCACTGTCCTCATAGCTGATGGTTACCTTCACTACAAAATAAGAGACGTTATTACATTAAGGTATCCCCTGACTTAGCAGGGGAAACTATTATTTCTATTTCTATACAGCATGCTCTACTTTACAGCAATATTTTCAAAGAGAAGTTACACGTTAAACCCTAAATAAATGACCCGGTTACGAGAATGAGAGAAAATTAGTGGCTTCTTTGAGCAATATTCTGTAATAAAACTACATACTCAATATGTAGAGATATTTTGGAAACTTTTAATATTGAATAAGGGTGAGGAAACATGTTGTATGCTTGCACACTTCCTCTTCGAATTACTTTCAGGCTATCCAACCTGTTCTTAACTTTAAAACCCATTAAGATATCTCATGTATTAATCAATAAATCAGTATTTATTGCTCTCACCTTGCAAAACACTTTGATACGATACAAGTGAATACAATGGAGAAGATAACTTTACACACAATAAATGATTACAAAGGAAAATATAAATTTAAAATATGGACTTAAAACTAAGTACAAGTAACAAAACCCTACTGAAATCATAAAACAATTTAAAATAGAAAATGTATTTTAAAATATCAATATCACAAAAAATTGATGAAAAACAACGTGTATTTTATATTACATCAAAGTTCTAGTTGATAATGAGGATGAATATGAAGCCATTTAAGTTGATTTATTATGTTTCTGTGTAAAACATACAACAACAAATTTGATTTTTCCATATAATTTATTTCCCTCTAAAACATGTTCTAACTTTCAAATTATTAGGTGTATACCTTACTTTTATGCTTAGTATTGTATTAAAGGGACGTCTTATACGATATCAGAAAACAGACAGTTAGACCGTACTTACGGTACAGAGAGAATATTCACATCCGAATACAAGGTTTTAGTTTGACATGTTTGTGTTTTGAATTTATTTTCATGACCAAAACGTAGTTAATATAGATAACAGACATAACCAAAACTCTATTTTCGACGCAGCACATTAATGATACATACTTGACGCCCTAGAATACTTGTAGGGTGGTTATAGAAAAACTACTTTGTTACCAATTTCGTAATGTTGCTTGAGAACATTACACGAATACGACAAAAACAAATCCAGCAAAGTAAAACCATATAACTATTAAGTTTTATTATTATTACTGAATAACTCATTTGTAGATCAAAGATTTTCAGAGAAATCTGCCCTTATAAAATCATATACAAAATCTATCTACATAACTTCTAAAATTCATCAAAATCATATATAGAACTTCAAATAAAAGTTTCATGAAATATCTTATATCTAACGTTATATACTCCATTACGTATCTGAATATTCGGTATCCCTGTGGAACAGCGAGTGGTGAATTTGTGCCCTTACGAATCTAAATCGGAAGTTGAAGTTCCAACGGTTGACATAGCAAGGTTAGACCATTATAATGCTTTGCGCTAAGAAAATAACCAACAAAGGAACGAAATACCAGAATCATATATCCCGGAAAGTATTATATCGCATTTAAAAGTAAATGTCTACGTTAAAGCTTGAAATAATGAAAATACAATTAAAAAAGAATCCGAAATAGCATAGGTGCACAACAAATAATAAGAAATTGTTTGATATTTGTGTTTCCATATCTAAACCTTTCATGATAATTTGAGCAAGTGCTAACACACACATATATATTTGATCGTTTAGAAATACTATAGCCTGTTGAAATATGCTAATGAACATATAAATGTTCAGTGCAATTGTACAAATGTAAATTGGGTGTGTGAATTTATACACATACAGTATAGTGCTAAAATGAGTAGAAAATACTTTATGCAAGTTTTATGTAAAATTCACCAATACTTCAAGTACTAACAGAATTGTTCTTAATAAGTATGGAATGAGAAAGGAATTCAAAAAGAAGGACTAGTCCTGCTAGCAAGTAGCCTGAAGCCAACAGAGAAATGACTCCTGTCATGTCTTTAATCATCAAAGGCATCAACTGAGTCTCACTTTGTGCCATACAGTAAGTGAAGTTCCTGGTCATCTCGTCAGTCCACTTTTGGAAAAGACCGCTTTCCACCATACGTGATATTCTGTCAAAAATTAAGTAAAAATAAACATTTATATAGATAAGAACTTAACATTACAAGTTTAAAACATAATTATTTGTCAAATATAATTTTTACATGTAATATTAGTACATTTTACGAAATCGTCACTCATACATGAAACTATTAGATCTGAAAACAGATCTGAAAATATTTCTGTGAAATAACAATCAAAATAGATATGCTTAGGTACTGAAATAAAGATCTAGACATGATATACAAATGTGTTTAAATGCTCAAATGCATAGGGTAATATAGAAATATTTAAAGTTTTTATGTGTTACAGTGCTTGGCAAAGTATTCACACTCTACCAATAATGTCACATTTTGATGAAATACAAATAATATTAACAACTTTTTAATGAACTTGTTTATATTCAAAACTGTATTGATAAAACTTAACACTGTTATATGTGGAGGAGGTTGAATGTCAGCAAAACCTGCAGTGAAAATATATAAGTTGAAATTTGCTGATTGCATAATCATACATCCCCCTAAGTATCAGTAATTGTCGGAAGCACCTTTGGCAGCAATTACTGCTGTGAGTCTACCAACTTTGCACAATGGGATGAGCTAATTTTTGCCCATACTTCCTGGAAAAATTGCTCCAGCTCTGAGAAGCTCATTGGGGATCGTTGATGACCTCAATCTTCAAGTTTCGCCATAAATTTTCTATTAGATTCAAGTCAGGACATTGACTGGACCACTTCAGGACATTCACCTTCTTCTTTTGAAACCACTCCAGTATGGCTTTGGCCTTGTGCTTCGGGTCATTATCCTGCTCAAATGTGAATTTTTGACCAGTCTTAGATTCTTGGCTGACTTTAGCAGGTTTTCCTATAGGATTCGCCTGTACTTTGCACCATCCATCTTCCCCTCAATTCTGACAAGCTTCCCAGTCCCATGCTTTACAGTTGGGATGGTGTTGACAGGGTGATATGCTGTGTTGGGCTTGCACCAGATGAAACACTTTGACTTTAGACCAAAATGCTCAAGTTTTGTCTCGTCTGAGGACAAAACCTTCTGCCTCATGTCTGCAGAATTATTTGCATACTTTGTCGCAAACAACATATGACCTTTTACGATCATTCTTTTTCAGTAATGGCTTCTTTCATGCCACTTGCCCATTCAGACCAGCTTTGTGTAGGGACCAGCATATTATTGATGTATGAACACTGACTCCAATCTCCAATCTGGAACTTTACAAATCTTTCAAAGTCACTGTTGGCTTCACAGTGACATCTCTAACCAATTTCCTGCTTGCCCGGCTGCTTAGTTTGGAAGGGCAGCCTGTTCTGGGTATTGACTGGGTGGTATGAAGCACATTCCACTTCTTAATGATGGACTTCACTGTACTCAAAGGGATAATCAGCGACTTTGAAATTTTCTTGTAACTTTCTCCTGATCTGTGCTACTCTACCATTTTATCTCTGACTTGTATGGAAAGCTCCTTGGTCTTCATGGTTGGTTAATCACATCACTATGTGAGTTGTGGCTTCAACAGATGCATTTACTCTGAAGTCAAGTTAAACAATTTTGGTTACACACAGATAAAGACCATTACACTAATTTTGTGACCTTTCAAGCTACTCTTTTGCACCTGAACTGATTTAGAATTTTTGTAGAAAAGGGATTGAATACTTATGCAATTGAAAATATTCTAAATTTCTTTGTAAATTTAACTTACATAATATCAACGTTTTTATTTAGCTTTTTCAGTTTGAAGTAGGTTATGTAGATTCTAAATATAAAGTCCCATGTGAAAGATTCATGATTGCAAGCTCAGACAGCAACAAAATATGGGAACTTTGTAGGTGTATGCTTGGAAGAAAGTATAAATAGAAAACGTGTGACTCACATGTTCAATGTACGAAATAATTGTCATATAAAAAGCAATATGATCTCACATAGTTAAGACAATTAACAATCAAAACTTGCATGTTTTAAATTTTTTAGTATATGATAATTTTTCAGAAAATAAAATAATTTTGAGGTTCCAATACGATAATTACATATTTGAGGTCTGGCAACACTGCTACCATAGCTCCTGCTAAAACTGTTAAATCTGTATCGTTTTTTATAGGTATGTTTTCCTATGGGAGGGTTAGGTTCACCTCAGACCTTTTCCTCCCTCCTTCACTTATACTTCCTCTCACATAGGTTGATTTTTAGGTAACTGTGGTCTTAAGAATTAGATTGGGCATAGTTATGCTGAATATTTAATCTGCTGATATCCGCATTAAGCTATTGTTATGACAGTAGAAGTCACGTGATGCTACTGGCATGCGTGACAGGAATTTCTCAAATTAATGGGGAACTTTGCAAATTTTGGAGATGCCTCCTCGTTAGTATATAAATAATAAATAAATAATAAAGTGGTTTAATCAAGAAGGGACTTATATCGCTGTAGTTCCTCGGAAAGAATTTATACCGGAAATTAACAAACAAGCAGATACGTAACAATACGTTGGTGAAAGAGAGTGGGACAGAAAAAAAAAGGAAAAAAAGAAGATGGAAACGAGAAGTGGTAAATCAAACTACAGCTTAGTAGATTTGATGGCGGCAATACAAGAACAGCAAAAGAAACAAGAAGAACGAGAAAATAAACATAAAGAGAGACTTCAGCAGTGGTTGGAGGAGAAAGAAAAGAAACAAGAAGAGAGACAACAGCAGTGGCAAGAAAACCTGCAACAGTGGCAGCTCGAACAGCAAAATAAACAAGAGAGATTACAGAAGTTGTTGGAGGGAAACATAAGAAACAAGAAGAACGAGAAAATAAACATAAAGAGAGACTTCAGCAGTGGTTGGAGGAGAAAGAAAAGAAACAAGAAAAACGAGAAAAGAAACAAGAAGAGAGACTACAACAGTGATTGGAGGAGACAGAAAAGAAACAAGAAGAGAGA
>NW_013666903.1:138410-150011 GCF_000517525.1 Limulus polyphemus | reverse complement strand
CCAGCACAAGTGGCAACTGGAACAAGAAAAGAAACAGGAAGCAAGACTCTAACAGTTGAGAGAAAGCCAGCACCCAAATGGTAAAGATTAGTAAATTTCAAAGTGAAATAAATACATTAAATAATGATTTACTGTCTTTTACACAAGGAGGATATATTAGCCATCGACCTAATCAGCTCCAGACAATGGAAAGCCCTTCCAGACCACGCAGCTAAACCCTAATGCACACATCCTTTCAGAAGTCACATTCCAGACATGAGTGTTAGCAATAGGGGTGATTTAGTACGAAGGAAGCCACAGAAATTCGATGGGAAGGCATCATAGGAAGCGTATAAAACACAATTTGAGCTCCTGGCAGAAATGAATGAATGGACAGAGGAGCAGAAAGCAGTGTACCTGGCAACGAGCCTGGAGGGACAACCACTGGAAATACTTGGACAGTTGTCGGCAGACGATAGGCACAACTATAGAGCACTGGTAGCTGCTCTAGAACTCAGGTATGGAACTCAAAAATCAGTCCGAAGTCTACAGGGCTAAGTTTAGGACTAGAATCCGTGCTAAAAGGGAGAACCTGCAAGAGCTGGCACAGGATTTGGAAAGTATGGCACACAAGGCCTACCCAACTGCACCATTCAATGTCCTCAAGCTGTTGCTGAGGAATCAGTTTGTAGACACCTTGGACAGTTCACAACTGAAGATACAAGTGAAGCAAGCACACCCCTCTACTATGCAGGATGCAAATGGCCCGAGCTCTTGAATTCGAATCCTACATTAAGTCTAGCACAGAGGTACCAAGATTGGTACAGTCATCAGGATTCAAGGCCAGAAGAGGGCAGCTTTCAGAGAAGTTTGAGGGATTTTGCTGGCACTGTAACAAACCTGGGCACAAGAGAGCTCATTGCTGGCAACTTCAACACAGCGGAGATGCCACAGCAGGAAAGGCTGCTACCCAGAAAGGTTGTTGGAACTGTGAAGAGCAAGGACATATGAGGAGCCAGTGTAAGAAGAATACCACCAATAAGTCAGCTTCGGGAAACCAGTAGTGGTTGGTGCTGAGGGACGCCCACCAACCCTCATGGTGAAAGTCCCAACAGCTAAGTGTAAAATGGCAAGCACACATAGTGTCTATGTGATAGGAAAGCTGGATGGCCAAAGGTGCAACTTTGTCATAGATTCTGCATCTCAGCAAACCCTTGTGAGTATCAAGGTACTATATCATAAGGGAGTAACAGAAGCCATACAGAAGCTCTGTGGTGTGACAGGACATTATGCAAGGTTGTGGAAACCAATGTGGGTAACTATTGAGCTCATGGGCATAAAGGACAGACAAAAAGTATACTTGGCCGACACTGAAGACCAATGCATATAAGGGTTGGACTACTTACTACCGAGCAAGTGTGTAGTTAACTTTGATAAAATGACGATTAGGAACAACAAAGGCCAGAAGTTCGAATGGACAGTTTCTTGCCAGCATGCTTTTAAGACATTGAAAGAAAAATTGGCCTCAGCTCCACTTTTAAAGCTTCCAAACCCCTCACTGTCGTACATACTGGATTGTGATGCTAATTATGTCGGAATTGGAGGAGTGTTGTCTCAGAAAGTTGGTGAAAATGAACATGTGGTGGCCTACTTCAGTAGGGTTTTGAGTAGAGCAGAGAGGAACTATTGTGTAACACGTAGGGAACTCCTTGCTAGTAAAGAGTCTGACATATTTCCATCCTTACCTCTATGGGGCTAAGTTTACCACCAGGACAGACCATGCTGAATTACGCTGGTTAAGATCATTAAAGAAGCCAGAGGGACAGCTGGCACGTTGGATCAGAAGGATATACCAGTATAATTATGATATTGAATACAGAGAAGGAAAATCTCATGGAAATGCTGACGGACTGAGCCAAAGACCCTGCAAAAATGACTGCAGACATTGCTACAAGAGAGAGGTTGAGCTAACCAGGTGCTATCAAACTGAAGTCAAAGTGACTAAAAGAGTCGATGATGGTGAAGTGGAACCAAGTATAGATATTAAAGCAGAGCAGGAGAAAGACCAAGATTTGAAGCCAATAATTGATTTTCTACAAGCGAGTGTTTTGCACCCTGCTTGGGAGAAGGGGTTTAGCTTTAGTCCTGTGACAAAGAACTACTGGGCACAATGGGACCAGTTGAAGCTTGAAGATGATATTCTTCTCCAGAGATGGGAACTATAGATGTGAAAGTGACAACCTGGCAAACAGTTATACCAAGAAAGCTATGGGAAGTTGTGCTGCATCAATCCCATGATAGTTTAACAGGAGGAGTTAAGAAGACATTGAGTCACCTACGACAGAGATTTTACTGGATATGGCATGAGACAAGATGTGGAAGAATGGTGCAGGACCTGCAGTACATGTTGTGCTAAAAGGGGACCCAAGCATAAGGGATGTGCTCCAATGAAGTTATATCAAGTTGGTGCACCAATGTAAAGAGTAGATGTTGACATTGCTGGTCTTTTGTTCCAACTTGTGCTGAAAACAAGTACATTTGTGTGGTGAAGGATTATTACACCAAGTGGCCTGAGGCATATGCAATACCAAATCAGGAAGCTACAACTGTAGTTTCGGCTGTTAGTGATTTCTTCTTCAGAGTTGGTATGCCATACGAACTGCATTCTGATCAAGGCCGTAACTTTGAATCAGCTGTGTTCCATGAATGCTGCAAGTTGTTTGGCATACGAAAGACTAGGAAAAAGCCACTTCACCCACAGCCTGATGGGATGGTAGAAAAGTACAAATGGACACTGGGACAGGAATTGGCAAATTTTTGTAATAGCCACCAAGATGACTGGGATGTCTTACTCCTTCTAGTGTTGATGGCCTATAGAACAGCAGAGCATGAAGCCACTGGAAACACTCCAGCAAAGCTGATGTGTGGTCGGAAACTTTGGTTGCCAGTGGACCTGATAACAGGACTCCCACCTTACGAAGAATTGCCTGAAAATGTGCCAGAATTCGTGAAAGTGTTTTATGAAAGGATGAATGATATTCATCATCAAGTGCATTCAAACTTAAAAACGTCTGCTTATTCCATGAAGCTATGTTATGATAAGAAATCTACTGAACTCAGCTTTCTACCAGCAGACAAGGTGTGGTTGTATAATCCCAGGAAGACCAAAGGAAAGTCTCCTAAGTTGTCTTCTCCATGGGAAAGCCCATATGACATAGTGGATCGTCTATCAGACGTGATTTTCCAAATAAAATGTGGTCCGCGAGGTAAGCCGAAGGTGGTGCATGCCAACAGGCTTTGGTGTTATCATGGTCCAAGACATTTCAGTTGGGATGAAGTGAACAACAGAACAAATGACGCTGCTGAAGACGTGTCACCTGAAAAAGCCACTGTTGAAGAAGAAACTCTACCCGGTTTTGAGAAGGAAAGCAGTGAAGCTGTTAATGAAGTTACTACCACTGATGTGACAGCTACCGATAATGGGACATTTCCTGATGGAGCAGATGAGTCCCACATTTAGCAGAAGCCAATAAGACGGAGACCAGTATGAAAGAAGAAATGTCCTGTAAAATTAAGACAGTTTGTTATATTTTAATTTTGTGTTTGTAAATTCTATACATTTAATTAAGTTAATTATCCATTGGTTTAATGTAAGTGGCTATTGTTCGGGATGAACAATACTAAGGAAAGGGCAGTGTTACGACAGCGGAAGTCACGTGACGCTGCTGGCACATGCGTGACAGGAATTTCTCGAATTAATGGGGAACATTGCAAATTGTGGAGATTCCTCTTCGTTAGTATATACGCCTGGCAGGGAAAAGCCAGGGGATGAAAAAGCGAACAGTAGTTATGTTGAGTTTCGGGTAATTTACGATTCTGTTTTGATCTAGTTTGTGTTTTGCACTTGTAGAGAGCAAAGTTATCGAGATTGTGAATCGCTGTGATTTACAGTGTGTATTATAAAAGTTGTTAAGTTTAAAGTGACGATAAACGTACTGACTGTGTAATTATTGTGTACTAAAAGTTTGTATCGAGAAAGAATAAACTGGTTTAATCAAGAAGGGACTTGTATCGCTGAAGTTTCTCAGAAAGAATTTATACCAGAAATTAACAAGCAAGCAGATACCTAACACTACATTTCCACATCCTTTTCAGCCGTGCCCATTGAATGCAATTATCTCGTCTATTAACACTAATTTTTGCATGTTATGTTGTACATATAGTTCTGTAGACACAAAAACAGTCCCACTTATGCGCATCCACCTACATATATCTTATTTTGCACACATCAATACCCTTAAAAAACAACTAAACAGCTATATAAAACTCGACCTAGCACTAAGTGGCCTTTTGTTGGAATATACGCACCATATTTAAAGGAAGAGAAGAAGTTAGGATTATACTGGTCATGTATGATACAGCTGACTAGATAAATTATAAGTTCATTTTGTATAATGTTTTCATAAAATATTCAATCAAGCGAGTTAGGAGCCTTTCTGACAATAATGAGACATTAGAGTAGTTATGTAGGAATGTAGTATTTGTTGTACGTAGTACTCTGTGTGCTTTTATCAAAATGTAGTTTTGTATTTTTCGTAATTTTGAGTTTTTGAATAATTTAGCCAAGCTAGGCTTGTATATTTGTTTTATAAATTTTAAGAATGTTGTCTGTCATTGTATTTCCGTTATTTCCAACTAGAACCCTAATTAAACTAGCTCTTCACCAAGCTTTTGTTTTGAGATGTTTAATAGGTTCAGACAAGGTTAACTTGGAGTCATTATTTTATACTAAAAATTTAGCTGATGCTGCTATCTAGAGAACAATTCCACCAAATTATAGTGAAATTATTTTTTACTATCATAATAATGCAATCAGCACTAATCGCCATGCTTATTTCATCAGAACTTATCATCTAGGAGTCGTGAAAAACCCACTACATCAGATAAACACAGAAATAATTTAACCAGTAATCCAGCAAAATGGTACACATTTGGCTTGATTTACACACTCTGGGTTAATTTTCTTAATCTGTGTTAGAGCATAACCTTCTGAATGTACATCAGGACTGGTATATAACGAACCAGACTACCAGGAACAATTTTGCATATCAATAGATAACAAAAGCTACTTCGACTTAAACGTAAGATCTCGAATTTTTTCAGAAATGTTTTACAATCAGATATCCGCCAGAATCCACACAAAACTTAATCTTAGTTTTCGGAAAACAAGTATTGCAAAGTCCTTTCAGTTTACTCAGTATACATTGACAGCTTAATCCCACTTTCTAGAATTTGTCTGCTTTGCAGAAAATCCACTACTACTCAACTAGCTATATTAAACAATTATCACAAAGTGTCAGAACAATGTTTTGGTACCAAATATCACCCAATAGCTTGGAAATTAAGGGTTCAATGTCCTTTCAGTTGCTGATTTTTTAATAATAAAGTAGCTGAGACATAATTTACTGCACCTACATTCTACCATGAACATCACTTGATATGTTAGAAAGCAAAAAAGTTCATTTCCTTTCAGTCAAATGACTGTCCCCGATAATCAAGTGACAATCATCACACAATGTAGTGTATATATTGTACTGTAAACATCAGTTGATAACTCAGATGGTAAGGTATGCCGTTTCCTTTGAATAATTGATTTTTTCAATAAAATGATCAACCTAGTTGTTGGTAAGGCAGTTAATTAAAGCCATGATACTTAGGATGTCGTTGTTGGCGTCATGACTAACTCTCGTAGCAGATAGATTGCTCCATCACTGGTGCTTCCTCGTCTGACTCCTCAGAAACAGCCAGATATGTATTACCATTGTCTTCCTTCTCATCAGCTGATATGAGATCATAAGAAACTGTAATCTCAACATCAGAGTCAATCTAATACACCTATGACTCCTGGATTAACCAGTAACCATATTTATCAGTGATATAGAAATCCAGCTTATCGATATATACATACATCGCATAATTGCTGTTTTTCATAATCAATTTCTTTGAGCTATTGACAGACAGGATATGGACGAATGTAGCCAGAACCGAGTTGTTTCTATGGTTTAGGCATGTATCACAACCATAACCAATCACTAGGCTTGAACTTTTGTAGCATCACTTATGATATATGCCTGTTTTATCAATCTGCTGCTAATTAAACTCAACGTATGTCAGCTACTGCGGAATGCAACCATTCTACATATTGTTGTGTACAATGCTGTACCTCTGTATTGGGTGGAGGACTGACCATACACAAGATCTAATGAGAGCTGTACTTCTCCTTTAAGTCCCAGATGCACAGTTGCTCTTAGGGTATATGATAAATGGTTGTCTCAATCAATTTAGTTAGGGTTAACAAACTTACCAAACATACAGTTGACAGTCTGTACTGCTCTTTCAACCAAACCGTCCGACTAAGGATGATATGATGAAGTGTACATCTTTACCACTCCCAATACTTGACAAAAATTTGCAAACAACTGGCTATTGAAGTTAGCAACTTGATCTGTGTGGATCTTTCTAGATGCACAAAAGTGTGAAACCGAATGGTCAGCCAATACATCTGTGCTAATGTGCTAGCCAATACATAAACTTCAGCTTACTTGGTAAAGTAACTGATAATAGCCAAAAGACATTGATTATCTCTTTCAATTTCAGACAGAGGATCAGCTATATCTAGAACAATTATCTCCAGAGGAGAACCTACCACTCTCTCTTTCTGAGTTTTTTCCTAGTTTGGCCACTTTTCTCTTTGGGCATGATACTAAGTACAGTGTTTACATAATCACTCAATGTCTTTACATGAATGTGTCAAGTAGAACTGTTCTGAGATAGTTTGTGATGCACCATGATCATAGGTTAGCTACTTCATCACAGGGGTTCATAATAGGATACAATATACAATTCTACACTTTTAACTGACTATATAAATACCAGATTTTGCATGCATCAGTACTATGTTCCCACGATTATAGTGGATGAACCCTACCTTGCTACATGGAAGTAGCACCCAAGCTAGGTCTGACTCATTCAGTTGCTTTCTTTATTGTACAGCATTGGTATTCGTGAACACTCTTCATATGCAATTATTCACTGCACCCCATTCTATACCTGTGACAAAACTGTGCCACTTTCATTATCACTGCCATCTTTATACAAGATAAATGGACAACTATTTCCATGATAAGCCAGCACTGGTGCTTTAACGAAGTTGTGATTCTAGGAGTGGAATTCATACTCACATTCTCATGTACATACAAAGCATGCGCCATTCTTAGTCATTGCAGATATTTGTGCAGTTATCCTAGTGATATTAGCCATAAATCACTGATAATATGACACAAAAATAGAAAGCTGCAACCGTTGTATTTATTAGAAAGAATGGGCCAATCCTTGACTGCTGTGATCTGCTCAGAATCAGTGTACAATCCACTTCTACTAATTATGCGAATGAGAAACTTCACTTTTGTGTACATAAGAGAGTATTTTCAGTTTCAAACCTGCATCTTTGATGCACTGGAATACCATTTTCAGGTCCTCAGCTGTGGCTTGAAATGTGTGACCAAAGGCAAGTATGTCATCCATGTAGATAACACATCTTTATCATTACAGTCTTCTCAGTGTAAGCCCAATCAACTACACAAAACTTGTGAGACCATTATACAGACTGAATGGTATGACATGGAAATCATAAAAACATTTATGAGTGCTGAAAGCAATCTTAGGCCCACTTTCAATATCTAGTTCCACTGGATAATATCCAGAAGCCAGTTCTAGTGTGCTAAATCAACAGATACCTTCCAAAGCACAAATACATTTGTCTATGCTTGGTAAAGGAAAGGTGTCAATGTGTATTACCACGTTCGCCCATTTGAAGTTCACATAGAATCTTGGTGTACCTTCTTTCTTTTTGACAATCACCCCTGGAGATGACCCACACAATCTGAAGGTTGTATTACTCCATCCTTCAACATCCACCACTTTCATCACAACACTGGTGATATACCTGGTGATCCAAGAAAGTATGGATAGCAGTTATTTTATCAAAGGTGCATTACATGTATCTATGCGATGATGAGTGACTGTTGTCTGACTCAATCGGCTATTTGTTTCCAAAAATACATAAAAAACTCTTTGAGTGATTCAATGAGTTCATACCTCTATACTGAGTTCAAAGTGTTTGCACAATCCTCAACTAGAGACTTCAGATGTTTTGAAGCTGCGCATTTGTTCTTGGATATGGCAAAGTGGCTTTAAACCAACAGTACAATGAGTTTCTCTCACCTCCATCTCTGTTACCATGCCAATGACCACTCTAGTTGAAAGCTGAATAGTCAAATACCAATATTTACAGACCAATACTGATACAATAACTGCACTTGTATAGATTGCTATTTGAGCTAGTGCAGCCTGCTTTCCAGACAGAAATAGTGTGCTTCATGCATTGGTTTTTATCAACACAGTAGAGAGTAACAATGCAATAGACTGCAACAGTATTACACCTCATAAATCCATTTGCACATAACGGGGGATATTCAGCATTCTTGTCAACATTTCATGCACAGTTCACTGTTCTTGGGCCTAGTATGGATGGCAATGTGTGGTTTTGTCGCAGAACTGCAGTTCACCTATTGCACAAGAAAACTGATGGACAATTTATACAGTAGGTCCATCCCTAAAATACCAAAGTCTGATCCAGATTCGAGAAAATTACTTTCAATTGGTGTGCAACATCAGCAAGATATAGTCAGAGGCACATATTTCGACTCATAACTAACTTCTTGGCACTTGCCAGAGTGAAATTCGTGCTAACTGGACAAAATGGTGGTTTAATATAGTTTCTTATATACAGCAAGGCCAAGTAAGGTTCAGGATGCTCGAGAATTTACTAAGAAATTTAACTTCATGCCCCTATATTGATATTGGCGCACATGATGCGACACAAAGTCCGTGTTTTTCCAGAACAGCCAAAATGACCTTAGGTATGAGCTCACTATTTCACTTGCCCCATTTGGTGGTCAGATTCAACTCAGGTTAGACTAGTATAAACAAGTAGGTACTACTACAGCCATTGCTTGTTGCTAACCTTCCTGAATCTTTTGTAGCATTGACCTGAAACATGCATGTGTCTGATGGTCCTGTATGACAACATGATATGGACATACCCATAACCAGTGATCACGAATGCCAAAGTAGAAGCAGGTGGTCCTTCCCTAATGCCAATGGCACTTTTGAGATTATAATTCTGTTTGCAGTTTTAGGTGCATGCATAGTACCTAAGCAGGAAACCCTGCTGTCAAATAGGGTTACACAGTTGTTGTACTATAGGATTTGCAGAAGTTATTGCAGTGGAACCAGTGAAGCAACTATTTTTTTTGTTTTGCATTTTTTGAAGACTTGGTAGATCATTTCATGACAGAGTTCATAGTTGCTGCTAGATTCCTCTTGTGACTACTTCAAAGTTTATTGTGTCTAAAACTATCTCTGTGATAGATGATATATCCATCAGCTCAATGTGTCACATAGGTTTGTCAATAAATTTGTTTCTGGGCACATCATTGTGATCTTCAGGAGGCATAGTAAAAATGTTATTTGTTATTTAATCTCCTGAAATTATGGCCAAGTTGTTTTGGGGTCCTCACCATTGAGCTTGAAATTGGCTATGAAGATTGTTAATTTTCTACTATTCATATCTGAGCTATAATCTGCTAACAATTGTGTACCAGTCACTGGGTCATACGTTTTTTAAATGCTCTATGGCATTTTGCGATGGATAATCTAAATTCAGCATCAGACCTTTCACTGCATGTCCCTGAATTAATTTATTCCAAGCAACAACTCAGTTGAAATGTTTAATCAAATGGTCTAGATTCTCCTATGCTGTTACTATGACTCTGGTGGATTTACTATTTCACTTCACCACTGAGTGATGCATATAGGTTCCAAATGCCAGCTCTCTGCCAAAATTCAGCCAGGATGTCTTCTAGTAATCAGGAGACATAGGCATTCAGGTGAGTATGGCGTCCTCTGGCCAAGTCTTCAACGGAATGACTCGATCATTGGATATGACCTTGAAGGTATGGAGTCGGGTTCATAGAAGAGAATGTGACAGTCGCAAGTTAAGCTCGTAATGGGATGACTCAGTATATGGTTGCATCTTTCATCATTGCCATGGTGATGATATGTTGTGTGATCTTACACATTTTTTGTCCCATCCTATAGTGTTTTCAGCCACTAGTAAAGTTTTAGAGTACTATCAGTGTACATTGTTGGCTTTGAAAACTTCTGTCTAATTCTCACTCTCGCTGGATCATAAAGAGACGTTACCTGCTTCACCTGATGGCGTTGTGATGAACTTCATTCAACTTGCATGTCTTGCTACTCTCCTCGGCTTTTAGTGACTTTACACAGCATCTTAAATACATCCTCAGTAAATCTAGAGCCTTTTAGACCTCTTCTGTCACCAGGACTCTTGTATACTGCACCATGCTACTGTATATGGGGTGTAACCATCTAAAGTTATGTTAGGGACACCTGGGATTGTCTAGCAAGATACACTTCAACCTTTTAATTTCAAGGTTGGATCAAACATGTTTAAATTGGTTTTACTATACCTGTTGAAGGTTTTAGATCCAGAAGATTGCCTCTTCTAGACCTTGCCATATTCTCAGACTGAGTCTTTCACTATACAACAACTTACTAGTCTTTGCTGTAAGTTACATGTGTTGTCAGACAGCTACTTCGATAATAGCACAATTTGCAAAAGTTTCTTTACCAGAGAGTCAACAACAACAGCAACAAAAAGGAGCACATTCAAAATAAACACTGCATGAATAAATCCTTTGGACACGACATCAAAATAATTCTTAATCTATAATATTCAGGTTCATTATGTCCAACAGAAAATAAAAATGTTCCAACAAAACGCAGGTTCGGGATTGTGGGATTGTTAAGCGAAGACTGAACTGAGAACAGACAGTAAAGGAAAACATAAGAGTAATTTGAAATAAATATTCTTTTCTAAGCACAAACGCAGTGCTTTGTTACCTACAGTGGCAGGGCTGTCTCATCTAGCTGCTGGGGTTGACAAGACCAACGGAAGTCAAGAAACAGAACTATGAAAATTCATGAAAGTCAGATATCCTACAAGTTCGCAGATTACATACTTCAACCAATGTTCTACAAGCAATCTTAAGGTAAGCCAGATATACAGGTTTCCGTATTGTTTTTTACAAGACTATTTTCCACGAACTACAAGAATAAACATATACATGGTAGCTTGAGACTCAAAGACAAATTTGCAGTGTGTAACCTTTACATGTGTAAAAGGATTAGCACATGTTTACAATTTTCAGACATCCAGTCAACATTGATGTGATTAACAACACGCAGAAACTGCATGCAAATTTAGAAAATACTAGCAGAAACGCCTTTCTATTGGCGGATGTTTGTGCTAGCTATTTCTAATTTTAGTATTCATACTTCATTCAAAAAATTTAGAGAAAGTGAACATTTTCTAAAAAAGGATTTTTTCTGGGAAGTACTGCACAGGGAAAGTGTTCAGATTGTGCTCTTTAGTCATTGCATCAAGATGATTCAATGTACAGAGCTAAAAATTTTCAT
>NW_013666903.1:135194-137433 GCF_000517525.1 Limulus polyphemus | reverse complement strand
TAATTATGTTTGAAATTATGAACATTGCTCAACATCATGAAAATTAAACCTTTTTTTTCAGGATTGCTTATTGAAAATTTTCGTATTTACACCATACCTCATTAAACTTCTCCTCATGTTTCATATTTACACCATACCTCATTACACTTCTCCTCATGTTTCGTATTTACACCATACCTCATTACACTTCTCCTCATGTTTCGTATTTACACCATACCTTATTATACTTCTACGTATTTTGCACCTCTGAAACTATAAAACTAGAGCATCCAACGAATTCATGCGTAAATTCTTAACTGTAACAAGCACATGATACCAATAGTTAATTCACTTGAAAACGGTAAGATAGAAAAATAATGTATTTCAAAATAGTAAGCAATAATATTACATTTTGTTAAGTTTCATGGAGATTTCCTGAGACAGTCCTTTTCGAAATGCCACAGCATTGGTTTTAGAATAGATAGGGTCTCTGGCTATGTGAAAATTACACCTTCTGATATTTGAAACTCTCTGGGACAGTGTTGAGCGAATGGTATAGTAATTCAAAAGTGGAGCATACATTCCTGCCTCAGTCAGATCTAGAACTACATTCGAGGATAGATTTGAAGAAAGAAAAAAGCCATTGCCCATCTGCACTCGCTCATATAATCTCTTGTATATACTTTCTTCATCGCTGTCCTGCAGAAAAAAAAAAGAAAATAAATCAAACTTATTTCAAAGGTAAACTTAATCTCTGGGAATGAAATGAAAAAAATAAAAATAAAAATGAGAAGCAAAGCTATAATTAAATCAATTTTGTTGTGACCGCATATACGAAACAACAGTATCCGAATTACAAAGTGAGCTGTGAAACAAAGAAGGAACAAAAAGATAAACCTTTTTAGACTGGATTTTGTACAACTTTTGAAGGAAAGACACAAACGTATTATAACTAAGGTTAATTTTACCCTTAAGAGATCATGAAAGTCACTTCCTTCTGCAACCAGAGGTTGGATATCGTTTGATTCCACCAGGTTTTCCAAGTTGTTTATCAGAGTAGAAGAACTCTTGAGCAACAAAAAAGATCGAAGCTGTCCCCCGAACGCGCTGATCAGCACCAGCACCGACAGGTACCAGAAACTGTGTAAAAGCCTTTTCCATGACGCAGACGGAGTAGACGATAAACCTAGATAAATAGAGAAATTCTTGTGAGTTAAGACTTTATGAGTTAAAATAAATAATAATGTATTAAAATTGTCCACAACACTAGATCTGGTATATCCAGTGCCGAGGAGGCCTTTTGCCCAATACCAGGACACATTAGGTCGGCTGGGATACGGTAAATACAGTAGTGGTTTAGACGCTATTGATATTATCAAACTGCAAAGACAACAACTATTAGATAGAAGTTAAGTTTAAATTGTCAGACGCCAAGTCTGCAAAACAAAAATAACTTTTATACGTAAAATATGATGAAATATCATATTAAAATACGCATGCGTTTTACCACTTTCCTTTTTAACATAAGGAATCCACGTCAAAATAATATTCCAGATGTATATTTTATATGTAGAGTGTCAGTTTAATATAATCAAATAGGTAGGATAGGACGTTGTGAACGTCATATTTCTTATAAACTTCATTCTGAAATCATCAATCATCAACTTAGTGAGTAGTGATATAATTATCTATCGGCTTATAGCAGCATGAATACATATTTCACGTGAGAACGAGTAAAGTACGCAACCAGAATGTTTATTGATTGATGGATGTAACTGCTTAATAAATAAAGCTTTGATATTTCTAGTTGAGAATGGTGTTATTGAAATAATTGACCAAATACAATAGGACATTTAAATAGAAACATTATAAATCACTTAACATAAATTTAATGCTTAGTTCTCACATGTACAATGATTTTATAAAAGAGATATAAAACTTTTTTTCTGTGTTTCGATTTTTCTGGTTAAATTAAAAGTAAAATTCCATATTCAGTGAGGTACATATATATATACACCTGGAAAAAAGTTAAGCACCCCCAAATACATGAAGATAAGTGTAATGAGGTATGGTGTAAATACGAAACATGAGGAGAAGTGTAATGAGGTATGGTGTAAATATGAAACATGAGAAGTGTAATGAGGTATGGTGTAAATACGAAACATGAAGATAAGTGTAATGAGGTATGGTGTAAATACGAAACATGAGGAGAAGTTTAATGAGGTATGGTGTAAATACGAAAATGAGGAGAAGTTTAATG
>NW_013666903.1:132854-134258 GCF_000517525.1 Limulus polyphemus | reverse complement strand
AACACGTTTAAATTGAATGGTAATTTATAATCAGTCACAAGAACGTCGAATCTGAATCACTTGAAAAAAACACGGGGGTGCTTAACTTTTTTCCAGGTGTATATTTGTTTTCGAATACTACATTGCAGCCTTACTCATCTCAGAATTACAGTACATCTGTAACCTATAAAAAAATAAAGATTTTCTCATTTTTTTCGCGTTGTTTTATGTTTATGGAGATACTTGTTTCAATTGTTGTTTTAAAAGTTTGAATTTAATGAAGAAGATTGAAGTTGTCATTGTCAAACATGAGTTTCCACAGGTGAAGCAGACTTAGCATGTACGAAGATTTTTTGTTTAACAATTTTAAAGGAAACAAAAATTCACATTATTATTGTTTTCAGTTTTGTTATTTTAGTACCAAAAAATAAAGAAAGTGTATTATTATGTTAAATTATAGGTCTGTATTTGAAGACGGGAACTGAGATATCAAGTGCTTTGACAGGAAATATTAAATAACTTCCCTTTTTGCACTATATTAATATTTATTACTATTGTTTGTCTGTTCATACTATAATTGGGAAATGGGTAAGAACAGTGTTCTTAGATGTATAGCATTAGCATTTCTAAGCATATGTTTTAAACAGATACATAATTTTGTCTTCGAACGTACGTAGTAATTGGTTACTTTAATGTTCAATTTAAGCATGAATATCTGGAATTTCAATTACTTTTGAAGACTTCATGAACTTGTGGTGTTTTATGGCTCGCGGAAGTATACCAGAATAAGTAGTTAGGTCCGCTAGCTGGAGACTGACTCTAAGATATTGGGTCTTGAAGTCTGTTTCTCCTTGAACTCAATCAGATTTCGTCGCAGTTATTTGATTCAAACAAATAAACAAGTACATGCAATACAACAGGACAAGTGATTCTCGTGCGTGTGTGGAATTGCCTGAGAGATGTGGAAAGACCATTATTAAAAGCTTTCACCAGTTCCCTTGTAAGCTGAAACAACCAAATACAAAACAAGACCAACCCCGACAAGTTAAAATAAAAATAAATAAAACGTTAAATCCAAGTTATGATTGTTCTTCACAGCAGAGTTACTTTATTTAAATGCCAGACTCTGATTCCTTCAGAAACCAGAATCCGCAATAATCCTAAATAAAAGAAATACAAAGTCAAGTAATTATGCAATCTTCAAACTAAAAACAATGAAAACTGTCAACAGAAACCTATTCAAGGGTTCTGCTAAACATTTAAAGTTGAGAAATCACTTAAAAATCTCATGCTGTCTGGACAGACTTTGCTTTATGTATGATAATAAATTAAATTAATACATACAAAGACAAAATCTTCTTCTTCATCCCTGTCTTGGAAGCCACTGGAGGGACTACTGCTGATTATATAATAATGGCTGGAGCC
>NW_013666903.1:114989-132365 GCF_000517525.1 Limulus polyphemus | reverse complement strand
GTCTCAAAGTGGGTTCCTCGTCATCGAATTTGAATACTGCTGATTATGTTGATCTTGATGCCCTAGTGCCCATGATGGAGGTCACTGCCACAGTTGGTGATGCTACTGCCAGTAGTACCACATAGGTGATTGCCACTAGTGTCATGGATGAAGGAGCTGGGTCCATGGAGGGACCTTTCTATTTGATGGAATGTCACTGATGTAGCTGTGGGAAGATTTTGCTGGAGTTCATGATGCGATAGTCCTTCTATATATGAGCACACCTATCATGATGATTATTCTTTTAAATAAAATATCCAAAAATAGGGCACTGTTAATTCCTAGTCTAGCTCTGTGCAGCCCCAGTCTTGAACTTGTTGGATATTTTAGGTCTAGTCTGCTTCTCATTCTAAGGAGATCTGGTTCTGTGCAGACTCGATCGCTAGCTCACCAAACACCGTGGGGTCATCTAAACCCATGGTTCCTGTGTCCTTTGATTCTACGCTTAGGACCACTAACGATGCGCCAGCTTATGGAGCTTCTCGATGTTTCAAAGTTTAGTGGACTATTTTCACAGCTGCTGCCTCCTGAGCCCACATTTCAGATGCATTGTCAAGAAATACATCTTCATCCATAGGCTCAGAAGATATTAAAGCAAGGCCAGCCCCATGTGTTATTGGTAATTTCAGAAACTCTGTAACATGAGAAAAATCAAACAGAAATAACACTCCTTCTATTTTTAGCAGTAATTAGAGTAGTTTTCTGTAACACAGAGAATTGTGGAAACTCTAACTAACTATTTCAAAGTATACATAACGATAGACAGAAGGGTTAAGAACTTTATTTGAAATAGGGAAAGGTAGGAAAAATACAGGGTCTAAAGAACTCTGACTGGTCCTGGGTTAATGTCGTAACGTCCCAGTTACGAGAATTCCTAGTCCTGGGATATCCATCAGCATAAAGTGTGAGAACAACAAAAGTAAACCTGTGGTCAAGCTCCATGTGTACAGGATTTTGTGCTTACCTGCCTGTAGTACTTGGAGATCACAGTTGATGAAGACACCCTCGGGTCTCGAGTTTGGTTTAAACTTCATCTGTGCTCATTAAGGTCGTCAGAGATGTGATTAGAGTCCACAGCTTGTTTGTAACTCTACCACTTTTGCTCATTACTATCTGCGTGTTAAATCAACATAGACATGGCCAGGTAGGAAAGTAATCGGGGTCGGGTGAGTGGTAGGATAGTGCCCACATTAGTGATCAGCCTAAATCCAACATCCATTGAGTGCTGACCTGATTTTCTTAACCATGGAAATTCATTACCATTTACATCTTCTCTCACATGCGGTTTTCTGTTCCTACATGTTCAGAATGGAGGAGAATAGCTACAACTCTGTCAAAGGTGTTACGTCTTGCCTCCAGAATTTCATACACAGTCTACATTCTAATAGGCCTTATATTAAGGAATATTAAAATATATTCAGAAAACAGTGTTCTTTGGAAATATTTCAATTTGCATGATTGAAAATATTTCTCAAAACAAATATTACATTCGTTATGTTTAGTGATACTGATTATTATATAATTTCACCACTCTCGCTCAACTGACTGAAATGCACAAGCCAAAATTGCAAAACACAGATCGACCTGTGTTTTCTTGTACGTTTGGCGTGAGCATATATGCTACTCCGTTATCTTCATGTAAAACCCACTACCCACATAATATTTCAATGTAAACACTGAAATATTCTCAATAGGCTCAATGTTTATTAAAATAATGCCTCGCAGGCCAGTAACCACAGTTAACTTCATACTTCAAAGCTTTAACATCTTAATCAAATTCTCATTCAAAGGTATCCTCTAATTGGTTGTATTCTCAGTGATTGAATCAATTTGTGTTGGACAACATTTATGAACACCTTGTATAAAGTTTCATATATGTATGCAAAATCTCACACACATAATTATATATGCATATTTACATACACATAATTTTCCAGCTTCTACACATTAACACTACAACAGTACAGTGGTTCCCTACCTTTTCCAACTAAGGACCAGCTAGTTCGTGTCCCAGTTTAAAGTACTTTTATATTACATTGTAAAACAATATACTTCAATAGCTGTATTTCATAACATACATTTTTAACTGCCTTGTGAACTAGCTGAAATCTCCCTGCCTACTTGCTCCATTTTATGGACTGGCAGCTTGGAACCACTTGATTAGTAGGGGGTTTCAAAAGACTGACTCAGGCATGTGAACATTACTGTAATAACCTACATAGGCTACATTTGTGAATTACCTGTTGCATTGGTTTGGTAATGTGCTGATATTTGTGAGTGATGGTTATCAATATAATTTTATTGGGTTTCCTGAAGAATTTGGTGAATCTAGACTATTCAGCTAATCATCCTTATTCCAGAATTAATATTCGTTATGTCGGTATCTTGTACATTAATACACCTTCAATTAAACAGTGGTCACATACAATAGTCAACAGTAAATGTACAATCACTCTTTGGAATGGCTACCAACTATAGACCACTGGGACACTGTATCATCTTACATAAGTTGACCAACTCGTGTTAACTAGCATTACAACAGAGTAAAAATTAGTAACCCTTCTGAAACAAAATCTTTAATCCAATAAAATCCCTTTTCTGTTCTTGTGGAGAAACAAATTCTTCCTTGCACCTGGTGGAGTTATACACAGCTGAGTCTTTTCTTGGCTTGTTTGGAAGAAGTGCTATTACTTTAATAAGTGTGCATGAATATTGCTTGGAAAATAACTTTTGCACTTAGAAACAAGGTCACTTCTTAGCTTCTTGGCTAAACAACTGTCCCAGATAATATGCGAGTAGCAAATCACCCAACGTGAACATCACTTGATAGCTTGTAAAACAAGGATTTCTATATCTTTTAAGTCAGTGATTGGGCTAATAAGCAACTGTCTTAACTAGTTTGCCAGTTAATCTCAACCATAACAATCAGGAGGTTGTCGTCAGTGACCCAGCCAACTAGCTCTCTGATGTTTCCTCAGCTGCTTCTCTCCTGAGTCATCAAACACAGTCAGATAAATATTTTCATCTTCCTCCATTTCATTAACTGAGCTAAGATACTCCATATTGAACTATAAAATCTGGGCCAGCCAGGGCACGAGAGACTTGTCTATAAATTATTATTGAAGCTTATCCAGAATCCCACCATAACTGAGTGGTTATGCGCTGCAACTATGTACAAATTGCCATATCTAGTCTCCAGACTGGAAAGTATTTTCATTTCAATCATATCATAGCATCTCTTTTGTTATGCAATTGCTTTTACTAGTTCCTGGTATAAACTCGTGTGCATTGGCTATTTCTGTCCTCAATTAATCAACATAGATTTGTGGGCATTGTAATGCTGCAAAACTAGGAAGTAGGCAATATATCACATCTACAGGGAGTGTCATTTCTCACTGAAATATATGCATGTTAGGCAAACAACCAGTCAATCTATGTTCTGTTCAATGATATGCAATTGTTTTTCCCAATTAGTTAAACCAGTATTAACAAACTTTGCAAGCATATTCTTTACAGTCTATATCACCAACTTTGGTAAGCCATCTAACTATAGTAAGTATTGTAAAGTGCACTAACCACGCGCCATATACAATCATAAAATTACTGACACTTTAAATTAGTTCCCTGATCCATGTGAATCTCATCAGGAGTTCAAAAATGGGTTATTTACTGTTCTACAAATACACCAGTGACAGTTTGTACTAAAGTGTTGACCAATAGAAAAAGTTAGAAAACTTATTAAAATAACCAGTGATGCCAAGAATATATCGAAGATACTGGCAATATTCATGACTATTTTCTGTACAACTGTAACTGCTTATACAAATGCCAAAAACTGTGTGCACCTGACTCAGTTCTTCAACCTGCACTGGATGTATATTCTTTTGCTGCAGATCAAGAAGCACCCATGCTAGTTCTGAGTCCTTGATAGTTCTTTCTGGAGTTCTTGAGGGGCGAATTTCAACATCCAGTCACATGTGTGACTCTGCCTAATGACAATGTAAATGGCTTATTTTTCATCTTAGGGTTCTGGATCAGAATGGATACGGTCTCCCTGTGTGGTGAGATGGTCCACCTGTGTTTCTGCATTGTTCTCCCTGATGATGCCATTTGACCATATCATACTCCCAATGTGCGATCATCCCTCCAATATTTTTAAAGATTCTCAACCATTTCAGTGATGCATGATCTACCCTAAGGGGGACTTTTCAGTTGTACAAGTAGTGTCAGTAGTGCTTTATGAATACTACAAATGCAAACAGTTCCTTTTCTGTGATGCAGTATCTGTATTCAGGGGTGGCTCAAATATATAATCAGTTTGGTCCCATCCAGCATATAAGATGGCATTGAAATGGCTCTACTATTGCTGGCATCAGTATCCAACTGGAACTCATAATCCTGACATAATGAATGCTATATTTAAAGTACACTACTCAGTCCTTATGAAATATGCATCAGCTTTAGTGAAAATGTACATTAGTGCAACAGTCTTGGAAAAATAGGCTATAAAGTGTCAATAAAACTATGCAAACCCAAGGAAATTTTGAAATTATTATCTTGTCAGGGATTAGAGTCCGTTTTAAAGTGCTGCAATCTTTGCTTGGTTAATTGATACTCCTTCTATAACCATGATTTGACCAAGAAATTCTACTGATGTATACACCAGTGTACACTTCCTGGATTCCATCTTTAAATCTGCAGTTCTTATCCATCGTAAAGCCATGGATAGTAGACTCAAACATTTGGCGAAATCCAAAATGTCATCCACATATAACAGGTACACGTCCCATCACAGCTCTCTAGGTCAAGTTCAATTAGCCTTTCAAAAGTAGTGGAAGCATTACAAAAACTAGAGACGATCCTTCTTCCTGTCTATCACCATTAGAGACGACCACACACTCTCAGAAGACTGTATACTCCCATTTGTTAACATTCTTGTTATGTCAACATAGTTTGTATCCATAGTTCTCCTGGAAAGCAAGCAAGGTGGTGGCATGTGGCTGAGTCCTTCCCCAATCAAATGACATATCTAACAAATCTATGGGCATAATTAGCCAGTAGGTCACTAAGACACTGGCACTAAGTTGAATCTAGATTTCTGTTGCTATCATTAACTAGTGATCTCAGTTGGGTTAGTAGCAGAATATTTGGTTTTGGATGCAAAGCAATGGAAGCAACCCTAGCATTACAACTAGTATTGACTACCTCCACTTTGCTTGCCATGACAATGACCATTTCATCAAGAAGCTGGATATTCAAAATTGAAACTTTGTCTGGTGATATCTATATTGTGATCCATGCTACTGCCGCATGTTTTCTAAATAGAATATAGTGAACTTTTGTGCATTGTTTCAACAACCATCATACATGCCATTGACATATTCAATCTGGTCTGTAAAGCAAAGCACACCACTTTATACAGGACGGTACTACTGGTCTCTCTTCAAGGTTCACACAAACAGCCCACTGTCCTTGGGTTGATTCTTATTAGCAATAGATAGATTTCCCACTGAAAATCAGTTCACGTGTTGCATAGGCAAAGATAGCAGTGAGCTTCTTCAGTACATCCATACTCAGCATGCTAATGCCAGGCTTAAAGACTGCAACTACAATTTCTATTATTCACGTGGCCTAAAAATAGCCTCTCCATTCCCATTAAATCTGCCATTGTTTGCCAGAAAAAAGTGAATGTCCACTGACTGGAATGATGTTTTTACTCTGAATACTTAATATGTGGTAGTGTCTCCCAAAGTCATTTAATATCATGCGTCTATCAGGAACTCTATTGCTTACTCTTTCACTCATTTGTGTAGGCACATATCAAGCGCTACCCAGCGAAGACAGAGCTAGGTTGATCACCATATTCTTTGGGACATACACTCTGCTATGCCCTCCCAATTGGTGATCTTAAGATGTTTTTTGCAGCTCTTTCTTGGTGAAGCACGAGTTCAATGGAAAGCACTGGCTTGGGGTCATACTTGGAGGTATTACAATGGCTGCTGCCATCTGTTTCTTCTCCTCTATCAAATGTCTGAGGTGAACTCCTCGAACCTCATCACTCTAGACACCACCTAATTTATGGTACAAAGATTTTGCAATCCCCAAGTAATGCTTCATTGCCTCTCAGGGATGGTGAGTGGCAAAATACTGCTCACATCTCGTCCACAGATCATACGACCACTAATTATCTTAGCAACCCTGCCCTCTCTCCCCTCAGGGTCTTTGAAGCTCCACTCTTCTTCCTAGTTGGCTATGAGCACTCACTGCATCACTTCTTGGTAATACAGTTCATATTGGTGAATTTCATCCATCAACAGTACCTTGTTCCTTACCTTCTTGGTTACTTGGTGCCACTCATCACAAGAAGGTTTACTGCTAGTCCACTGATTGTCCAGATCATCAGTTAGGACTCATAGTCTACTCTGATGATGATAATGGAAAGGTTCTACATATCACACCTGATAGTCATACACATCTCCTGCAAATGCTTGTTGTCTCCCTTGCTGATCAGATGGTTCATATTGGTGGAACTCATACACTAATGACACTTCACTTCATATTCTCACAGGGCCAGGCACCCACCTCCCTTCATAGAAAAGCTCCCATCTACCCCACCAGTCGTCAATCTGTTTCACGAGAGCTTGTTGTTTTGCTTTAGGCAAAACAACACATGTTGGTGGCACGCATCTACCAATGGCACTTCATTCTGTACAATTGGCAAGGTCTGGCAACTTCCTTCACAGATCTGGCTTTATATGTGATAACATACCTGCATAAATTAATGCATACAAAGCCGAAATCTGTGCTTGAATCTATGGCCAGTAAGCTGTTTGTAAAAGGCACAGCTGCCCTTATCAATTATCCAATTCGGTGAGAAGAAAAACAATTGTTTTTTAAACCACATAACAAATCACTTTTCCTGTAAGAGAATAAGTAGTACTACGTAATTACAAACACACCCACAGCATACTTTTAGTGAAAGAGAAGGTTGGGTAACTTAGTTGAGCACATTGCTGTATTCAAATTAAAAATGAAAAGCACAATAATTTAAAAGATTTACACACTAACTAAGGTGATATAAAACACATAGTATGATCTGGTGTCACAAACATTTGCTTAGTTCACTCTCTCCTTTGCAAGAACCCCGGTGGCACAACTGAAAACCGGGTTTAGATACCCGTAATGGGCACAGCACAGATTGACCATTGTATAGCTTTGTGCTTAGTTGCAAAACAAGTAAACAAACAAACAAATATTTTGCTTTTTTTTTATTGAATAATAACAAGTACGTTTCTTGGAATTTACAGAAATATGCTTTTCCCTTCATCAGACTACAGTATCATGTGTGAGCAGTGCAATATTTTTGGTATAATTTGTATTGCAAGATGAAGATTTGGTCTACTAAGAAAATTTCTGATAATCTATTAACAGTAGAATGTGTTGTAAAAAATGTCACATATTGTAGGAACATACTTCCCATTGTGGCCATGAAATACAGTGCTGTAAACAGCAGTAGTGCATTGTTGATTACATTATATTAAAATAATTTTGGCTAACCAATTCAAGAAGTAACGTGACAGCCATGGCTGATATACAACCGAAAATTTATCGCTTTTTTTGAAGAGTATGTAACTTCACTTTCTAACACATAATATTCATATACTCAGATTATAAATATGTACTCAAAAACTATGTGGATTTAGAATTTCTAAGGTGGGAATATCCCTTATATTTTATACAGGGTGTTTATAAAGTCTCTATTTATTTCAAAGAAATAACGGGTAACTGTGTTAAATTCAATTTTAAAACGATAGAAGGTATACATTTATTGAATACTTAAGAATAAGGTTCTACATGTGCACCATCAATATCTCTACAGAACTCAAATCTTTCCGCAGCATTTCTGAACACATCCTGGAGCATTTCAGGAGTTATTTTGTGAACAGCCGTTACAATGCGTGTAAGTAAGTCCTGCAGATCTTTAACAATCGTTTGATAAACGTCTGATATGATAAAACCCCATGCAAAGAAATCCAAGAATGTTAAATCTGGCGATCGAGCCGCCCGGGGTCTGTTGCTTCCACGTCCGATCTGGAAATCTTTCATTCAGGTTTGCATAATGTTTCACTGAAATTGATAGGGACTTTATAAACACCCTGTAGCACTAGAAACAAAGGAATTCGAATCAATTTGGAGTAACAGAACAACCCAGAAAAAGACATGCAACAAATCACACCCTGGCATGGTAAGCAAAGTACAGTAGTTTATAACAGGTGAAAAATCCACGAGCACAGAGATCAATGGCAAAAGTATCCACGTGTTCCAGGCAACAGTATGTAACTTAAACAAGAAGGATTTCTGTCTGGAAAAGCAACAACTCATATATACACAAGCTTCTTCCATGATATATCAGTTCTACTATCACATACCTTAAGCATCTGACGAATGAAACGGGTATTCATGTTATTTCATATAAACACATGTACTGCTCAATTGACTGGATACAACATCTACGAATTTCTGAGCAACTGGACTATGGAAACAGGTGCTGTAAAACCATCGTCTTCGTACACTATCTGAATTATGGAAGACCAACAGGGAGGAGGTAGGTGATCTGAACATGACAGCCTTGAAACATAGCCTTTTGCAATGGAAACTACATGGTTGTCAGGTTGCATTACCCGACGTAATGACATTACTCTAACAACGCAGTGAGACTAAACCGCTATATCAGTTTAATACCATTTTAACTGAAATGTAGTAATGGTTTAAGCAGAAAGTGTAATGTTAGAAGATAAGGTTATCTTCATATTAATGAGCTTACTCCTCTATAAAGATGAGGGTAGGCAGTTGATCTTACTAGCTGTTGAATAATTAACAATTAATTTGCATGTCTATTTATCAGTTAAAGAGATTTCTTAAAAGCTGTTTAAGGATTTTAAGAACTGATGGTTAAAAAATCAATAACAATAACCATATGTGATTAACCTTTGATTGATGCTAACCGAAAGCTTAGAAAACAGTTATATGTATGACTTGTGATACGAAAAGACGTAGAATAAACGCGAAACCACGCAAAACGAGTGTATGCTTTGAACAGTTTTATTCCTTTATGCAGTTAGTTGTTAGTGTGTTGAGATTGTGCATCATTACTAAGAATTCATTTTATACTAGTAACAGTATGAAATTCATATATAACAGAATTAAATATTATGAGTCTAGAAATTTGCACAGAAAAAACAGAGGAACATAATTAACAACTTTAATCCCGTTAAAATATTCTATATTATTACAGATCTATGTGAGATATAAGGATAATATATCTATCTAAATATAATAGTACTGTCTGTTGTATGTCCACGTAACTACTTCGTAAGGTGTGCATGGATCTTCACTAAAATTGGTATCGAGGTTCATTTCGTCCCTTGGGAGATACGTATAAATTTTGAGTTTTGCATTTTGCAGTTTTTATGGGTTCTTGTGCGTTTTTTACCATTACTTGGTCCCCTGTTGATGGGTCTTCACCAAATTTGGCATGAAGATTTACTGGGTCCTTGCGGAGATACATGCGGTTTCACATTTTGCGTTTTTTACCATTACATATAAGGAAAGCCACTTTTCATGTTCTAAAATAACTTCCATTCAGGGGACAGGTATTCCAGCTGGTAGTGAAATGAAGTAAATTATATTATTTAATAAAGAACTAAATAACATATAGTGAAAATAAGTTGCAGCCCACCGTTGACTCCCTGTGGTTGGACGTCACCGCGCTACCTAGAGTACGCACTGTCAAATGCACTGCCACAAGACTCCATAATTAGAAGGAGACAGCCCGTGCTTTGGGCTAAAAACTCCTCTAACATGTAACCAGAACCATATTAGACAAAAAAATAAACTCAGTCAAAGTGTGGTTTTATTAGGTGTGATATATAACAACAACATATTATTATAATATATGAATAGGGTTTATTATAAATTAGCTGTCAAGAAAAGCAAAACAAAACTTTATAAAATAATTTATAGCTCTCGAAATACTTAACAAAACACTTCTCATTGAATTGAGAACGAATATGCAAAATAGATATATGATGTACATTGTGAATATATTTGACAGAAATGTAAGTATAAAAGTATATTAGTCGTCAGATGAAGTCGTAGCACATCAATACAAGCTACGCAGTAACTGGCAGTATGCTAATATGAAACAATGAAAAATAGCTGTGAATTTATAGTCCTCATCCTTCATTATAATAATGAAAAAATGGTAGTTTATTCATTTCGTCAGCATCTTTGAATTTGAACTGGAAAAATTGTAATTTAATAACTAAGATTTTTATGTTTTAATAGTACTACAAGTATTTAATATACGCGTATTTCTATCATATAATTTTTGAATGTTTCATATTTCTATATCATATAACGAAAACTGGAAAACCAATTTAAAAAAAATTCTCCTCATCTGGAGAACCGACCTTGTTGAAGAAGAATTGTTGCGTATTTCCAACAAGTACTTCCTAGTTGAAATAAGGAGCACACAAATGTTGGTCCTTCAATTATAGCAGTCAAGATCATGTCACTTACTGCTATAACAAGCAGTGCGATAAAAAGAGATACCCACACCTGTTCGGGATGAAAAATAAAAGTGTACATTAAGTTTTGTTTATGCTTTTCCTTAGCATCGTGTACTTAAACTTATAAACTGATGTCTCGTGAAACGAGTCTAATTATAATAACGTGTTAGATAACATGACTAATGACGAGTTACATAACATTTTATCTTCTCATTGTAAATTAAATTCATCTTCTTATCCATTTATCCTCCTGTTGATTCACCTTTAATCTCAACATCGAAACTATATACAAGCTGGTCTCACTAGTAAAAACGTTACTCTTATGCGTGTGGGGAAGAGAATTATGGCAAGACAGTAGTAAATCAACAAACAATGATTTGTAAGTACAATGATGTTTACTGTAGAAAACATCCTGAATGTTTCTACATTACCATTGTCTGTGTTCTTCTGGTATGACACAAAACAAAGCATAAAAGTTTTATACGAAGGAATACTAAAGGAATAAACTCCGCCAAAGTTTGGGGATATTACCAGCACCACTATTACTATTTAGGACTAAATCATTTGCTTTCATAATTGTGATATTTTTTAAACATAAATGTTATTTTTTCTATTTTTGCTTTGATGTTAATGACACATTGGGGTAGAGTTTTCAAGTTATCTTCTACGCATGTGACCTTGATGTCACTTACGTCAGATTTCCAGAGAACGAGAGGTTTGGTCACTATATTTCTTACCACGTTCATGTGAGTTACTATATACATATTGTTTTTGTTCATTCCATACTATTTGTTTCGAGTTAAGTAATAAGACGCATATTTTATATATATGTGAAGGTTTTAAATATGGTTTTTACACCAGTTTTAAGTGACAAAATGATCTAGTTATTTCAATGGCAATTTGAGACACAAAAAAACTTTGTGTATGTTTTTTGTTTCTGAGAAAGACTGGAATTATCGTAGAAAATTTTGATTTAACCTCCCGTGCGTTGACATAGAAACAGCACAGAGTTTTCTATATACACTTGTGATTAGTTTGAATTTCGTGCATAGGGCTATCTACACTAACAGTGATAGACTAGAGGGAAGGCATCACACACCGCCTTCTCTTAGGATACTCTTTTACCAATGAATAGTGGGACTGACCGTCAAATTATAACGCCCCCACAGCTAAAAAGGCGAGCATGTTCGGAGACGGAGACTCGAACCCGCGAACCACCAGACCATGCCAAACCTACGAGTGTGGTTATGTTATTATTTACTATATTTACATTGACATATAAAAAGGGGATACAACCTTCAGATTTTTCTTCATAAGTGGAAATTATGACATTTGGTCTCATGTTATTAAAATAGTTCAGCAGAATTTAATAGACTGTTCCTTCCATGTTGACACACGTTTAATATATCATCAGCATATAGTAACCACATTTCCGATTTGTTTATAACAATAAAAAAGGTAAAACACTTATGCGACAAAAAAAGTAAATGATTAATAGATGTTTCTAATGTTCCCAATGTTTCGCACTTCGTCAAGTGGTTTTAAAATTTGAAGGAACAAAAGATTTTATAGTAAAATTTTTATCAACAATAAAACACAGGGTAAATCTATATAAATGTAATATTACTGTCTGTTGTATGTCCATGTAACTACTTCGCAGGGTGTGGATAGATCTTCATTAAAAGTAGTATGGAGGTTCATTAGGTCCATGCAGGGGTATATACAAATTTCCAGTTTTGCTGTTTTTATGGGCGTTTTTTACCACTACCTCATCTCCTGCGGATGAATCTTCACTAAATTTAGTATGGAGGTTCATTGAGTTCATGGGGAGATACATACAAATTTTCAATTTTGCGGTTTTTATGGGCGTTTTTGCATATTTTACCACTACTTCGCCCCCTGTGGATGGATCTTCACCAAATATAGTATAGGGGTTCATTGGGTCCATGCGGAGATACATGCAAACTTACGGTTTCATATTTTGTGTTTTGCAGTTTTTATGGTCGTTTGTGCGTTTTTTACAATTACATACAAGGGACGCAACTTTTTTACGTCATAAGATAACCTTTCATTAATCACGAATTTACATAACCTCCGTCCAGGGAACGGGTGTTCCAGATAGTAATTAATAATTGAGGTTTTAAATACATTTAAAACGCTTTTGAAAAATGTCAATAATAACAGGTAAGTAAGGTGTTGTGCATTGTTGTGAGACAACAATGTCATGTTTCTATGTTCGAAAGACAGTTAGTATTCTGATAACTTTTTGGTTTTGGTTGTTGTTAAACGCAAAGCTACACAATGAGCTATCTGTGCTCTGCCCAGCACGGGTATCGAAACTCGATTTTAAGTGTCTTAAGCCTGCAGACTACTGCTCAGCCACTGGGAGCTTATTTAGGTGTGCACCACAGGTATCAACACTCGGTTTTTAGCGTTATATGCCTACGCATTTATTGCTGTGCCACTGGAGGCAACTTGTGCCTAAAAATAAAATACGCAATTTAATGGTGATGAAAAAATAAAAATACTACGTATGCACAAAGAAAAGATAATATGCACGTGTGCAAGTATGCATGTACGCGTGCACATTCACATACACACACACCGACACAAATACAGTTATAGAAAAGAAAGTATTTCATTTATTCCCTTCAGGTTGGTGATGCAAAACCGATAGTTGAGTTCATTCTTGTCTTGTCTCTTTCTTTTGATTGCCGATGAGTGATGGAGGACAGTATTCTGAAGTGCCTGAGTTGTAGCTATGATGTATGAAATGTTTATACTGTCGTAAAGTTTCTTGTAAAATATCTTGTATTGGACCTATTTGGACAATTCACAGCTCATTTTAAAGCTTATAATGTGCAATTTGCGAATACGCCGTTGCCACAGTATCAATGGAATTTGTCAGTTTTGTGAAAAACTACATAGTCCTAATTCCATATATCTATTTATGATATCTTAGCCCAAAACGACTCAAATGAAAGCGCTAATGATTGGCATCAACATGGTCACAGCAATATAAAGTTAATTATTTCATTTGTTTAATTCTCATTTGGATATACACCGAGAAAATAGTTTAAAACAAATTATGTGCTAGTTAAGAGTTTCTGTTGACTTCCGATTATACTAGAAATTTATATTTTAAACTAATAAACAAAATTAGCGTATGCATTTTGGTGCTGCACTAAATGCACATATAATTAGGAAATCTTGTTATATAAAAGCTAAAATGAAAGCTCAAACAATTATGAAAAGTATAGACAACAAAACTGGAAAAATATTTGTTGATTTCTTAATTTAGAGTCTCCGTTGATTAAGGGGGTTTGTTATATAACAGAAAGTAGCTTAATTCGGAAAAGATTTAAGTTGAAAACTGAATTGTTATTTATACTTTCATGATAAATTTTATGCACTTGGTTAAGTGATCCCAACACTCACTACCCTTATAAAGTTTCACGGCACCACTTACGGTCCCCTTGCACCTCCGTAATTGGCAGACAGTAATCAAATTATTCTATCTGGATAAGTGCATTTTGGCTTTTATGACTCCTCCTATTTCGGGAAATCAAGCGTGACGTGACACACGTTGGCTTTTATATAGGTTAAATAAAAATTGCATCAGAAGGATAATGTTTATTTGCTAAATGAACACTGTTACGTATTGAGAATTTGAAATGATACGAAGCCACGTTAAATAATTTAACTCTTAATAGTTGAACTGTACCCTGGATTTAGTGTTTAGAAATATGCCGATATTTACGCTATTTGCCAACAAGATTGATTCACACCGTTTTTGTTTTGACATAAATACGTTTTAATATATATATATATATACAACACTGTAATTTACAATATCAACTATTATGATTAATTATTACAAACCAAGTTTCATAAACAGAAATTTCACTAACTTACAAATAGCCTTAAATCGTCTTCCTAGTTCAGAGTCTCCTTGATATCCAGCGAGTTAGCTTGAAGTTGATGTACGTACAATTGTCAAGAAACTAGCTAGCTTTGTCAGGCACTGAATTGTTGGACCGTTGAAGTAAGACAATATTTTCATAAAACCACTAATGTCCGATGAGAAATAAGTAATATTTTTGGAAGAATATTAACGTTTGATCAGAATTCACTGACGTTCGAAATTTATAACTGTTCCTGGTCAAATGTCGTATATTTTCCGGTTGATAAGGGGTAGCACAATCACAGTTTATAGCTTACACGGTTATAACAGGTTCCTAGCAGACTTGTCTCTTCTCTGTTCTCTGTTGTTTTTTGGCGCGTTGCCCTACTGTTTTTATAGGCGAGACATATTTTCTAGAAACTTTTGATAATACCAGTTACGGAAGTGGATATATTGTTGATTCTTGTGTTCACGAATATTCTACAGTCTTGGAAAATTGGCGGGAGTTTCGCCACACGTAACTAACATGGTAAGCTAGACGTACCCTCAAATATAAACTTATTTGAAACAAACGTTGACATTAAAATAAATATATAAAAAGTTCATTATATGCAACACATATCTGATACTACAAGTCACGCATATTTTTAAATACAAATTCAATCATATTGAAAATGAATACATAATGATAAATTCGTTACAACACAAAATGCCATAACTAAGTGTACATAATATGTTAAGCGATCATAGATACACTGTTTAAGAGTGTTTAATTATCCTGATGGAAATATTTTGTTGTTTTTCAGAATGTGTAGTGCATATAGGAGGGATTTAGACATTTTGACAATAAAGTTAAAAAAAACGACTTTTACTCTCCAGATAATAATCAAAAACTTTTTATTCCTACCAACGTTTCGCCATTTCGGCTTCATCAAGGAGAGTTTAGATAAAGCCGCAATGGCGAAACATTAGCAAAAATAAAGTTTTTTTTTATTATTATTAACTTTAATGCCAAATGTTCCAGGCCCAGTTCAAAATGTATGTTCCATGTTTTTGTCTAATTGTTTAATTATATCCAAAAGCATACCATTCAATATACGCAAAAGCTCTAACACTATTTTAAACGTGTTATGTTGCTTTTCACAATCAAGTTTGATTTGTTTTGAACATGCTACCTTTGAATAAATACATGGTCTCCCAAGGAATTTTCTAAATTACATTCGAGTTTACAGGATGTGTATATGTCAATGTCTGTACCGAGTCCCAGTAACTGCTTGTATATTGATAATACGTGTCCCATTGCCAAAACTGGTGTCTTTCAAGGAGAGCTTCATATAATTCAGATATCAATTGGTGAAATGCTAAGTGGCTGACTGATGAGAAAGTGGAATCTATGCTTTCTATTAATCTTGAAGGGTGAGAAAATTTTATGATGTATCATTTATATGCAAATACTTTTTCATGCAGGCTACATGGTACCTAGCGTGCTATTTGATCCTCACCTATAATGTCCTCAGACTCATTCATTCGTCTGCCTTTCGCTCAGCAGCTTGTTTGTATTTAATCATTTTTATTGTAGTTTGCTTGTATCAAATGAAGTTTAATGACGCCCTTGTACGTTTTGTTTGGACATATAAACAACAATGCCACTCTATAGCTGTTTAACTGATCTTTTAAGTGGGGCAAACGATGAAGTATTTTTTAGTGGATTACATTCTCGCGCCAATACAGAATCACCCATTCTCTTATGTGCATGTTTCAAGTTAAACTTGCTTGTATGATTGGAATGGCCACTGCGGTGGTATTCTAAGTGAATCTTTTTCTCTATTATCAAATAAATGTCAGAACATTCTTGTACCAAAGATACATATACTTTGTCCCTCCTTATCCAAAGAAATATACATCAACGACTATGGTTTAGTTTTATGGCGCGAAGTGCTAGAAATAATAATAGTGGTATACTACTTACTATATCGAATATAATTATGTTTATTTTATTTTCATTTGTCGTTAATTATTTAACTTGCATTGTTATCTTAAAACTTGTATTTAGGACTAACCTAAAGCTCATAAGCTGGCCGAAATTGGAAGATATTATTGGCTTTACGGTTGAAAATGTTTTAAGAACGAGGGTACCCAATGTAACGAATTTGTTATTATATATTTATTTTAATATCAACGTTTGTTTAGATTAAGCTTATATTTTAAAACATGCATAGCTTATAGTGCTAAATATATATTACGAAACTCCCGCCTATTCTCTAAAGTTGTAGAAGATTCTCGAGAGTAAGAATCAACAAGTAAACGCTTAAATGTAGCTCAGTATTGTTACGTAAAACTGAAATTTCTAGAATGCCTCCACTCGCTTATAAATATAACCAACGCGATGCGCGCCAAAGAAGAGTATCTATTATTAGTTCGCTATAGTCGGTGTGCTATAAACTTTGGAAACTATAAATGTTATTATCATAACGCTTATCAATCGGAAAATTTCAGATATTTGACCAGGAACATTTACAAAGTTCGAACATTACAACTCATTTAACTTCAGTAAATTCACATGGGACATCAATATTTTTACGAAAACATTACCCAACGTCATCGGTGGAAACTCATTCTCTAATAGGCGTATGAACAGTGAAGACTGCAGGGCTCCCTGTTAAGCGAATCGGAACTACATCAACTTGTAATTAACTCACTCATCGTGAACAAGATATCAAGGAAGTTCCAGACTAGAAATAAAACTTTATATTGCTTGTAACTTTGTGAAAATTTTGCTTATAAATTATTATTTCTAATAACTGTTATTGTAAATTGTATTGTTGTGTATATATTAAAACGTATTTGTGTTAAAAAAGAAAA
>NW_013666903.1:112891-114261 GCF_000517525.1 Limulus polyphemus | reverse complement strand
ACTAAATTTAAAGTATCATTTAGCTCAATTTCAGGCTACTTGAAATTATAATACGTAACACCGATTGATGAAACTATTAATATTAATCTTTATAAACATATATATAAGAAAAGTATATTTAATTAGCTATACCATGGATCTTGGAATAAGGTACCACTAAATGACTTGGTTAATGAACAATTTAGTGTAATATTTTTAATATTAAGATTGTTCAAGGGACTTCACAAACCAGGAATGGCACAATTTTTATAAGTTGTGTTTTCAATGTTCCAATTTGTTTGTTAACCAGAGGGCATAGAATGTCTAGAAACTCTGAATTGACAACCATTTTTCTTGAAATGGTTTAAAGCGATGATATAAATACGAGGTAGTATTTTAAAACTGAGAGTTGAATCCGTCAGTGTGTTTTCACGAATTATTTGGATCTTTGTTTGCTATCATGTTTATCGAGTTACTTTGTATATGTAAATTGGTTTTTTTTTACCTTAATTAACATTATTTGTAATTAGGCCTACAATTTACGGCACTGTACAAGTTTTCAAGCTTATAGAAACAAGAAAGGAGTAATAAAGTAATTTATTATTGTTATTTAGACTGGATGTTGAATTATTTTCCCTGGGTAGATTTAAAAGATTTTTCTTATTTTATTTCACGTTACTTTTTATCTTGCATTTCAAGAAGGGACTTGTAAACAGTTTAATGTTATTAGGCTATATATAAGAATTCATGTAGTTTTGTACACAAAAGCAGTGAAAATTAAATCTTCTTACTGGAACAAGGTGTTGGTATGTTCATAAAAACAGCAGTGAAGCAGGCAAAAAAGCCCTGAAAAACTCCAACTCAACGTGTTGCTGAATAAATCAATGATAACACAATCTTTCAATACTATGATGTCTACAATGTTTTATGGTTCAACAGGTCGGTATCCAACAAGGTCGTAATAATGTATAGACTCAACACGTTGTTGAAGTTTTCAACTAAGTGTTGGATCAACCCTATTGGATATACAAGACTGTTACTTCTTTTATTTAGTGATCTAATATTTGATGATTGTTTAGTTTTAATAACAAGTGTTAAAAGTAATTATTTTAAAAGGAAATAGTTAGGAAAAATTTCGTTATGTAACGCGGTAAGTCATACATTGTGTGTGTAGCTCAATTGTTGTAAATTGACGTCACATTACTCGAATCTTCTGTATTTTTCTCGTTGCATTAAATGAGCATAGTTACAGCATAGCGATTCATAGTTTGAAGAAAGCTCTAGGCCTCAGTTGGGCAATATATATATATTGTTGCGTCAGCGAAGTCACGTGACTAGTATCACGCCACCTCTTTCTAGAAATATCCTGTTCCTTCATGAATGCCCTAGCA